>NW_006400229.1:522666-544082 GCF_000299155.1 Elephantulus edwardii | reverse complement strand
TAGATTGTTAATAGATCTTCCACCAATCCTGACGCCACACTTCTCCTCAGAGCTCAGCCTCTCGGATAATCTGCTCTGCATACAGGTTGAAAAGGTATGGAGATAGGACACATCCTTGGCATAGGTACAACCTTCCCAATTTTGAACCATGCAGTGTTACCCTACTCTGTTCTGACGACTGCCTCTTGGTCCAAATATAGGTTTCGCATTAGCATGATCAAGTTTTCTGGGATTTCCATTCTTCTCAGAGTCAGCTACAGTTTGTTATGATTCACACAGTCAAACGCCTTTGCATAACCAATGAAACACAGATAGACATTCTTCTGGTATTCCCTGGTATTGTTTAGATGGATTCCCAGCTAAGATCCATCTAATATCAGCTACAATATCCCTAGTACCATGACCCCTTCTAAACTCAGCCTGGACTTCTAGCAATTCTCTGCTGATGTGCTGTTCCAGTAGTTTTTGGGTAATCTTTAGTAGAATCTTGCTTCCATGTGAAATCAACGATATTGTTCTGTAGTTTCCACACTCTGTTGGCTCACCCTTCTTAGGAATGGGAAAAAATATAGATCTCTTCCGGTCAGTTGGCTAAGTAGTTGTTCTCCGTTAACATCCTTTTCTTCTTTAAAACAAAATCTGAGTATAGTTTTAGCTGGTAGGAATACTAGGATTGTTAAAGCCTTGTTGTTGTTGTTAAGTGCCATAAAGTTGTAGGCAACTTATAGCGACCTTATGAATGAAAGACTTGGACACTTGTAGAACTTTCATCCTTTCTTCAGGTTCATAGGTTTACAGGAGCAGGCTAGTTCCAAAGTGGATGCCACTCTTGCTTCCACGCTTCTTATAACTGGTGAGCTCCACCAAAAATATCCACCATGAGTAACCATTATCCCATTTAACACATCAGTATCACAATGTTCAGCTTTGCAGCAACCATAAATTACCTCTGTCCAGCAAGTGGACAGACAAGGGCTATACGACCTAGGAGAATGTTTCACCAAAAACAAAGACAGACCTGGGGGCCGTGGATTAGAGTCACCCACCTTTGGTGTTCAGGTGGCCTAGTGGGCATGGAGAATGGGCCAAAGGCTTTTTGCTATTTTGTGTCTTTGAGTCAGATCTCTACTGATGGAGAATGGTAAACAAGATTATCATTGATATATTTTTTTGTCAGTTCTTAGTCTGAGAGCATTACTGAAATCTTTGACACATCACAGACTCATGCAAATTACTACTGATGGATGTGTGGTGGCTGTATTTTAAGTAAATTGATTAGAAATTGAAGTTTCCTGCATTGAAAAAAATTTTACCCTGAATCAGTATAGATTACTATCTGATCAGAGAATTAGACCTAGCAATAGATCCTTAGGGTGCTCTGGTAGTCTAATGGGTAAGTAGTCACACTCTTGATCCAAAGGTAAATGATTCAAATCTACCAGCTGCTTTGTGTGAGTAAAATGGGTCCCCTCTTCCTGTGTGATTGGTAGCCTTTGAATCCTTTCCTGGAAGATAAGCAATATGTCAAATTTGAGTCAAGAGACCACAACAACAATGTTAACAATAGATTCTTACCAAGATAAGCACAAATCAGGGCTATCTAGGTCCAGTGATATCTAAGACTGAATTACGCTACCATTCATGCATCCCGAGACTCTTCAATGTATAAGGAAGATGTTAGGAAGCAATATATTTGTTTCTTCTTATTAATGCAAGAAGTAGTTTGAAATGAAAAAAAGGTGAATACTAACTGTAAAATTGTTCCTTTCTTTGTTGTTGTTGTTATGGGCTAAATAATTTGCAATTATTCCAATCAGATTTATAATTTAATATATGATGGAAATAATAATTGCATATACATAAGAAAACTGAGTTAAACATATTTAAAAGCTTTCTTAAAATCAAAGATATAGTAAAAGAGGAATCAGGGACATTATACACATCATTAAGTGTTCTTAATTAAGATTATGGATGGTTTTACACAAAACAGTGTCTTCTAAACATATATATGTTCTCCACTTATCCTGTGTTATATTTTTATCTACATCCTGAACTTCATGATTTAATATGAGAATATTCAGGTAGTTTTGTTAAGGAGGCAAGATACAATATTCAAGATTATGCCTATCTATAGTCAATCTTCTCAGAAATACATTGTTGATTTTATGTGCTGCCAAGTCGACTCTGATTAATAGCAAACTGTACTTTATCCCGAGCCAAAGTCACCATCTCTGACATGCCTACCGTCATTAATCCAGTCACTGAGTCAATCCATCTCACCTAGAATTTTCCTCTCTTGTGTTGTGCCTCCATCTTTCCAAGCATAATAGCCCTAGCCAAGGACTGATCCTATGCTGCAACAGTCCCAAAGGATGTCAGACAGAGCTTAAAAATCCTTGCTTCTAAGAAGAAGCCTTGTTTTGTCCTTTCCAGGATATTTGTTCCCTTATCAATTCATAGTTTATTAAATATTCTTCAGCACTACAACTCAAAGGCACTGAATCTTCTTCTATCATCTTAAGTTAATATCCTGTTTTCTAAAGCATAGTAACTAATTGTGAAGACCATGGACTTCCTTGGCAAGGCACACCTTAATCTCTAGACTGACATCATTGCTCTTCTGTACTCTGGAGAGGTGCCTGACAGCAGATTTTCCCAAAGCAGTTAATCTTTTCATTTCCTGAATGCTGGTACCAAGTTTCTGATTGTGGAGTCACTAGCAAGCTGAAACCATTAACAATCTCAATCTCTTCAAAATCATGATGTTATAGTTGTCTCAGTGGTGAGAATCTTTGTTTCCTTGATATTTAACTGAAATTCATCTTGAAGGCTGTAGTCCTTGACCTTCTGCAACAAATGCCTTGGGTTCTCCTCAGTTTCAGCAAGAAAGTTTGTGCTATCTAATAATGCAGCTTGTTGATGAGTCTTCCTGCAATTCTTATGTCACATTCTTCCCCATAGAGCTCAGCCTCCTGGATGATCTGTGCCTCATGTAGATTTAAAGGTGCGTAGATAAGCTAGATCCCTGGTGTATACCTTTCCGGAATTTGAACCATGTAGTGTTTCCATGCTTTATTCTGAGGATTCCCTCATGGTCCATGTATAGGTTTTTTCATAAACACAGTAAGTGTTCTGGGATTCTCATTCATTTCAGAGTTAGCAAATTTGTTGACAACAGTCAAATGCCTTTGCATAGTTAATGAAATGAAACACAGAAAGGCATTCCTCTGGTAATCTTTGCTTTCAGGTAAGATCTATCCAAGAGTGGTTACACTGTCCCTAGTGCCATAACCTCTTCTAAACCCCACCTGCATATCTGACAGTTCTCTTGATGTTGCAGTCTTATTTGGATAATTTTTAGCAGGATCTTGCTTGCATGTTTTATTAATGATTTTTTGAATAATTTCCACACTCTGTCAAATTACCATTTTTTTAAAATGGGCATACACTTGTATTTCTTGTCAGTTGACCAGGGAGTTGTTCTTCGGATTTCTTGGCACAGCCTGGTGAGCATGTCAGGCCAGTATCTATTTGTTGAAATACGCCATCCCCTTTTCCTTATGAATCAGGGTGAAGTCTCTCTCAGGGAGGAGTGATAGGGAATGGCAAAGGACACACCGACAAAGGAGATTAATCAGAACTGACTTTGACAAGCACTGTGGCAATTGGACAATTAAAACAGACATTCAGATGGCGGGGAAGAAGAACAAACTGGGGAGGAGGGTGGAGAGAATGGTGCGGCAATGAAGGAGTGAAAGCCCAGAATCCCTGTGAATGTTCATTGAAACTAATAAAATTTAATAATAATAAAAAAAAGAAATATGTCAATTGGTATGCCATCAATTCATAAGGCTTTGTTTTTTGCCAATTCCTTCAGAGCAACATGAACTTCCTTTCCCAACACCATAGGGTCTTGATCATTAAATTCTTCTATGCCTGCCAATTCTTTCTGATATAGTGACCCATGTGTACTCCTTTTGATGCTTTCTGGACCATTCAACATTCTGCCTACAGCATTCTTATGTATTACAACTCAGGTCTTGCCTTTATTCTTCATTTCCGTCAGCTTAAGAAATCCTGAGAGAGCTCATCATTTTTTATTTTTCAACTCCATTTTTTTGCAAGTTTCATTTTAATACTTTGCTTTGTCTTTGCATGTTGCTTTTTAAAATCATCTGTTAATTCCTTCACATCTTCATTTTTCTCCCCTTTGCTTTAGCTTCTTGGTGCTCTAGTGTAACGTACAGTCTCTTTTGACCTATATTTTGGTTTTTTCCTTTTCCTCTGTCTTTACAATAAATCTTTTGTTTCTTCATGGATGACATTCTTATATCCTCCCATAGCTCTTCTGGTCCTCACTTATTATTATTTAAGTTCTTAAGTTTTTGGGATGATATTTAAATTCAGAAGGGACAGACTCAAGATCAAGCTTTGGTCCTTATGGGTTTCATATTATTTTCTTTAGCTTCAGTTTGAACTTGTTTATACAAATAATTGATGACCTGATTCACAAGTGGCACCTTCTCTAGCAATTTGTCACATATATGCAAACAATTGAATTCCTGTGTAGTCTATCATGTGAGGTCCATGTGTATAGTCACCAGTTATGTTTCTTATAAAAGATATTTATAATAAATAAATCATTGATTGTATAGAATTCTATCATTCTGTCTCTAGCCTCATTTCTGTTATCAAGTCCATGTGTCCCAATTGCAGATCCTTCTTCCTTGTTTCCAATTTTTGCATTCCAATCACTCATTGTTACTAATATATCTTGGTTGCATGTTCAATCAATTTCAGATTGCAATAGTTGGTAGAAGTTATAGATTTTCTCTTCTTTTATTCTGGTTGTTGGTGAATATATGGTGCATGTATTTGAATGATAGTGATATTAACAAATCTTCCTTTTTTGTGTATGGATATCATTCTGCCACTCACAGTAATGTATTTTAAGAAGGATCAAGATTTGATCTTTTTAACTATGAAAGTGACTCCATATTTTTCCCACCTTTACATTTCCAGAAGAGTATACCATATAATTGTCTGATTCAAATGTTCCATGCCAATCCATCTCATTTCTCCAATGGTTAATATGTCAATATTTGTGCATTCCATTTCTTCCTTAATAATCTTCAATATTCCTACATTTATAATTCTCATATTCCATGTTCTAATATCTAGGGTCTATTTGCAATTGTTCCTCTTTCTTTGTGATTCTGAATAAGAAGACAGTCTCAGGTGCTATATCTGGTAGTCTAATCTAAGTATGATCTGCTGTACATAGAGTTTTTGAAGGCATGTTATCTCAAAAGTGGATGTCCAATCTTTTTTGTCAAAATAGAGCCTTTGTTATACTTGCATTTTATCAACACTAAATTGAAATTGGCAGAGTTTGAGAAGTTATATATGTCTATTCAGACTATTGAAAAAGATAATGAAACAAACAATTACAAATATTCTGGCATATAGTTCATTTTTATTCTGCTTTTATACTAGGACACTCTGTCTTACATTTTTACTTTGTTTGCTTTGTAATTCTAATAGAACAGGTTTAATTTACTTCATTTCAGCATATTTGTGTTCTAGCAATTTCTCATTTCTAAAATTTAGCAGAATAAGGTCCCAAAGAAACTTATTTTACTATAACATCTAGATTCTCAGCAGTATCCAGCAATCAGTACGTAACACTTGATGAACTTGGGAGTGGTGCCTGTACACTGAGCATTCTTCTCCCTGAAGCCTGATTTGCTCCTGTTAACAGGTTTTTACTTGTTTGTTTACTTGTTGGGCTTTGTTTTGTTCTTCAGAAAAGTGAAGACATTGAGTAAGTAATGATAGATGCAGACCTTAGGGGAGAAAAATTCACAAACAGAAGAGATAAGGAAACAAAAACACTTTAAAAGATAGCAAAAAACAGTAAACAAACACAAAATATTAAAATCCTTGATTAGAAAATTTAAAAACAGTAATACTGAAATCCTTATGGTCAGTATAAAGCAATTTGTTGACACTATTTTGAGAAAACAGAGGTTTTATTGGTTGTTGTTTTTTTTTAATATAGAGAGAAAGTAAACATGAAGAAGGATTTTCAAGTACTTAAAATGTGAATTATGTTAAAACATAGAAAAGAAATGGTTCTGAAATATTTACTAGTGAAAGTATTCTGTATATGAAAATAAATTAGAAACTTCATATTAAACAGATGCATACCATTCCAAGCAAGTTAATGATCAGAAAGAAATGTCAGAACACTGTGATTAAAGTGTTACCTAAGCTATTAAGAAAATAACATCAAAATATACAAGCAGGAAAATTGTGTTAAGAATTAAAGTTAATACAATTTATAATTTTGTTTTTAATAATATTTATTTACTAAGAAAGCTGAAACTGAGAAGGACCTGAAGCGCTTACTGCAGAAGGTGAAGGACAGTCTTCTTCAATATGGATTGAAGCTCAACACCAATAAAACAACAATTCTCACCACTGGGCCAATTGGCAGCATCAGTATGGATGGTGAAGAGATTGAGATAGTTAACAATTTTAGTTTACTTGGATCCACAGTCAACACTCTTGGTAACAGCAGCCAGGAAATCAGAAGATGAATTGCATTGGGAAAGTCACCTGTGAGGGACCTCTCCAGAGTACTGAAGTGCAACGACGTCAGGCTGGAGACTAAGGTGTGCCTGATCCAGGCTATAGTCTCTGCATCAGAGAGTTCGACAGTAATAGGGATGATAGAAAGAGAATTGATGCCTTTGAGCTGTGGTGCTGGAGAAGAGTGTTGAATATACCATGGACTGCTAGGAGAACTAACAGGTTTGTCCTGGAGAAGGTGAAGGCAGAATGCTCTTTGGAGTCAAGGATTCTGAAGCTTTGTCTGACATACTTTGGCCATGTTGCAACGAGGGACTGGTCCTAGGAGAGGCACATCATGTTTGGGAGAGTAGAGGGACGGCGCAGGAGAGGAAGACCCTTGATGAGATGGATTGATTCTGACTGGAGTGGTGAGAATGCGTGTGTTTGAGATGGTGAGGCTGGCACAGGATAGAATGGCATTTAGCGCTCTTGTACATAGGGTCGCTATGCATCTCAAGAGACTCGATGGCACATAACAACAACAAGAAAATATATACAAAATTATGAAGAAAATTGTGTTCAAGATTTTAGATTGCCATAAAACTGAAACTTATGAGAAGGGAAGGGAAAATTCTTTACAATAAGGAGATAATAGGTATAGCATAAAATTACTTTTGTTGCAAAACTACCTGATAATATTCACATTTATAAGCAATATTCCTAACAATAAGGAACAAAGACACTTCATTTGAAAATAGCTAGAAACAATATTCTCTAACTGGCAGTGTATTTATATTTACCTTTTGGTTTATTTTATGTCTCATCATAAAAATTAGGTATATTCACTAAAAAGAGAACTTATATATCTCAGAGGAAATACAACATCAGGGTGCTCCTTAGAGACAAAGGAGGTGAAATTTCATCTTGTATACTTTGAGCATATTAGAAGTTGTCAGTCCTTAGAAAGACACTTTGCTGAGAAAGTTAGAGAAAGAGAGATCAAAGAGATGAAAGTTAGTGAAAGGGAATAATTCTCAATTAGATAGAATGACACAGAGGTTCCAACAATGGGCTTAAGCATTGTGGAGATCCTGACTACAGCACAAGATAGGGTAAAATTCTGATTTGTTATTAATAAGATCCCTATTAATCAGAGTTGCCTCACTGAAACCTAACAATACATCATGGATCTTTCTTACCTCCTTTTTAATCTCTCTTCTCAAAATCATTATTAATTTCTCAAGTCTAAGAACTTATTTAACCCAAAGTCTCATTGTATCATGTAGTTTTAATCCTGGTTTCTATATTTTGGGAAAGAATAAATCTAAACATAATGTTATTTAAGCCAGAAACTGAAATCAACTTGATATTTCTGTATATCCGGAATTCTATTGATGGCTAAATTTCAATTGTGTTATTTCTAAATTATAACATATTTCTTCATCCTTGCACATATCTGTGTTCATACTCTATATTAAAGCTCCACAATCAAGTGCTACTACAAATTTTGCAGCATATTTCCAAGTGAATATTCCATTAAATTTTTTGTCCCAATCCCTAAGCACTTAATTAAACTCACATTGATGCTTTGTGTACAAACTAGTCACATTAATTTTTAAATCAGATTCTCTATTTAGCTTTTAACTCTCTTTATCTGTTTATTTTTCTATTTATTTGTGGCTCTTATTTATGTCTCAGATTTAATTTTCCTTTTTCACAGTTATTATTGATCCTCAAATCAATATTCATCCGTCTTCACAATTTCCTATATGTTTATGTGGTTTTCTACGTAGCTTCCTACATAATTCTCAAAATAGTCTGTAGTCATTTACTTATTTAAAATAATTTATGAAAATATTTGCTTATTTATTTTTCCACAGCTGGGGAACGGTTTAACAATAGGATCCTTGACATCAAATGTGTCATATGTTTTTTTGATAATCAGTGCATAGCCTTTCTCATCATAGACACTTACTATTGTAGATGTATTGATAAGTGGTCGTTATATTTTATTCATGATAAATAATGAGCTTTTAATAAAAATATAAATATAAAGTGTAAGTAATGTAAAACAGATGGATCTTGGCTGAAAGCAGAGTAACAGAATATCTATTTTTGTTTTATTGACTATGCAAAGATACTTGACTGTATGAGACACAGCAAATGTGGATAACATTGACAAGAATGAGAATCCCAAAACATTTTATTGTACTCATCCAAGCCTATTTTTAGATGAATCATTAGAACAAACATGGAAACACTACATTCAGTTCACAATCAACAAGAGTGTGCCAAGGGTCCATCCTTAGATCATTCAGGAGGTTAGACTTTATAAGGAGAAATGCGCCATTAAGATTGGAGGAAAACTCATTAACAACCTGCATTATACAGAAAACACAACTTTGCTTACCAAATCTGAGGAAAAGCTAAAGTGATTGTTGCAGATGGCTAACGATTTCAGTATAGACTGATGCTCACATAAAGAACAAACTAAAACAGAACAAATCTTCTCACCACTGTACCTATTGCACCATAATAGATGGATGAAAGATTAAGATTGTTGAGAATTTCATCTTTCTCAGATCCACAATCAACCCTCTTGGAACAAACCTTCAGGAAATGAAGAGATTTATTATATTAGGAAAATCTGCTACCAGAGAAACCTTCAGAGTGCTGAAGAGAAACAATGTCATTCTAGACATGCGCATGAGGAAGACATGCTTTTTAATAGAAAAAAAAACTTGCAATAACGGTTTCAACCATCAAAATGAGAGCTATTATAAAGAAGAAAGAGTAGAAGGAAGTCAGAATCATGGAGAATGAGGCAGTAATAGTGGTCTTTTCTCCTCTTTCAAGAAAATTGAAAGGGAAAAGTTTTGAGCTTGTCTATGCATATTGATCTAAAACAACACAATATGCTGAATTAATCTCAAGTAAATACTTTTTTATGAGAAGTCATTAGGAATGTTAAGAGTTCCTGTATTGTCATATTTCATTTAGTCATAAAAAGATATATTTAAGGGGATTGACAGACATTAATATTGCATCATAACCAAATAATAATTGACCCTACCACAACTTTCTAAAGCTATAAATTTCACTGCGTACACATAAAAATGACAGGAGTTTACCACCACTTTTAAAAAAAGAGTCAGATATTTTGAACTCAGATTTTAGTAATTGATAATTTTGCAGAGGACAATGCAGTTTGTACCCTGTAGGTATTTTAAAAAATAAATTATGAAATAAATGAACACTTTAACCACATTTTGTATATCCAAAAGGTAAAAAGCCAGTGTCTTCTTTCTTGTGGTTTGCCTGTGGGATAAATTTAGAAACATAATTTAAAGAACTACATGACTGTGACATTCCATTGTTGTCTCTGTAAGTAGAAGTTCCCTCAATACTAATAAATTACTTGTTTCAATGGTTGTGTTGTCATCATTATGGCCTGATGGCTGGCATTTAAGCATATTGCAAATGACACAATTTGTAACTTTTATTTATGTTCAACACAGGTTGCAGTGCTTTTAGTCACTGAAAACATTAGACTGCACATTCTTCTCTGATTTAATATCAACAACCCATCAAAACCAGCTGTAACATCACTGATAGAGTGAACCGTAGGGCATAGCAGCCCAACTTTGTCTATGATTTTGGTTTTCACTAATTCTACCTGTTTCCTCGTTTCCGGTTTTTTATCATTAATATCATCTGTTGTTGTTATGTGCTGCCAAGTTACTTGTGACTCATATCAACCCTATATATCCACTGTAGAGGATGTTTTTCCCCCCTCCATTCCTCAAAAGGATAAAGAAATCATCTATTTGTTCATGTTTTAAAATATTTATTTAAATGCTGTTATATCCTTTTACCCTTATCATTTCAAGCTTTCTTTCTCAGAGTTAGCAATTCCGTTAACAAGGAAGGTATGAGAGTAGAGACATGCAATGTCATTATTACAGATAGGCAAACAGTTATGCTTTAAAGTAAGTTACATATTACAAGGAAAAGAGTATAAATTAGGATTGATTCCATTAACAGCATTTAACACTGACAAAATAATGATACTGTTTTTCTTTAGGGACACAATTGAATTACAGCTTTGCTTCACTAAATTAAAAATGTTAACAAGCAGTAAATTCTGAAGTGTGTTATAAGCAAAGACTAAAGGCCATGTAGAAGCCAGGAGCTCATGTATATTAACGAAGATAAGCACATTAGGCAAAAACTTTAAAATTAACTTCTTGTTGTTATGTGCCCTTGTGTCATTTACGACTCATAGCGACCCTATGTACAATAGCCCTAAACCCTGCTCGATCCTGTGCTAATCTCACTGCCTCTCACACACCCATCTCAATTACCCCAGTCACTGAATCAATCCACCTCATAAAGGGTCTTCCCCTTCTGTGCCATCCCTCCACCCTCCCAAGCATGATGTTCTTCTCCAAGGACCTCTCCCTCCTTACATGTCCAAAGTATGTCACACGAAGCCTCAGAATCGTTGCCTACAAGGAGCAGCCTGGTTTACCCTTCTCGAGGTTGAACCTGTTTGTTTTCTTGGCAGTCCAGTGTACATTCAATACTCTTATCCAGCACACAGCTCAAAAGCATCAGTTCTCCTTCTACCCTCCTTAGTCATTGTCCAACTCTCTGATGCATAACAAGTGATTGCAAAGACCATAGCCTGTATCAGACCCTCCTTAGTCTCCAGAGTGACACCGTTGTTCTTCAGTTCCCTGGAGAGGTCCCTAACAGCAGATTTACCCATCGCAATATATTTTTTTAATTTCCTGGCTACTGGTGCCAAGAGTGTTGACCGTGGAGCCAAGCAGACTAAAGTTGTTAACAATCTAATCTCTTCACCATCCATCCTGATGCTGCCAATTGGTCCAGTGGTGAGAATCTTTGTCTTCTTGACATTGAGCTTCAATCCATACTGAAGGCTGCAGTCCTTGACCCTACGCAGCAAGGATTTCAGGTCCTCCTCAGTTTCAGCAAACAGGGTTGTGTCATCTTTATAACGCAGATTATTAATAGATCTTCCACAAATCCTGATGCCACACTTCTCAGAGTCCAGCCTCTTGGATAATCTGTTCTGCATACAGATTGAAAAGGTATGGAGATAGGACACATCCCTGGTGTGTGCCTTTCCCAATTTTGAACCATGCAGTTTTCCTAGCTCTGTTCTGATGACTGCCTCTTGGTCCAAGTATAAGTTTTGAATTAAAACAATAAAGTGTTCTGGGATTCCCCATTCTTGTCAGAGTCAGCCACAGTTTGTTATGATCCACACAGTCAAATGCCTTTGCATAATCAATGAAACACAGATAGACATTCTTCTGGTATTCCCTGCTTTCAGCTAAAATCCATCTAACATCAGCTACAATATCCCTACTCCCACAACCCGTTCTAAACCCAGCCTAGACTTCTGGCAGTTCTCGGCTGATGTGGTGTTCCAGTTGTTTTTGGATAATCTTCAGTAGAATCTTCCTTTCCTGTGAAATCATTGATATTGTTCTATAGTTTCCACACTCTGTTGGGTCACCCTTCTTCAGAATGGGAACAAATACAGATCTCTTCCAGTCAGTTGGCCAAGTGGTTATTCTCCAGATTTCTTGGCACAATTTGGTGAGCACGTCCAGGGCAGCATTTGTTAGCTGAAATATGCCATTTGGAATACCATCTATTCCTGGGGCCTGTTATTTTTATGCCATTTCCTTCAAAGCAGCTTGAACTTCTTCCTTCATCACCATAGGCTCTTGCTTATATGTGATTTCATTAAATTCTGCTGTGTCTGCCAGTTCCTTTTGATACAGTGACTCAGTATATTTTTTTCCATCTTCTTTTAATACTTCCTAGATCATTTAATATTCTGCCTAAAGCATCCTTGACTATAGCAACTCGAGGTTTAAATTTGTTCTTCAGTTCCTTGAGCTTAAGAAATGCTGAGTGAGTTTGGCCCTTTTGATTTTTTTACTCCAGCTCCTTGCACATTTCTTTGTAATATTTTGCTTTGTCATCCCGTGCTGCCCTTTGAAATCTTCTGTTCAGCTCTTTAGTATCTTGAATTCTTCCTTGTTGAATATTCAGAGATTCTTTTGACATCCATTTTGGTCTTTTCTTCCTCTTCTGTCTTTGTAATGACCGTCTACACTCTTCCTGGATGATACATTTGACATCTTCCCACAACTCATCATGTCTTCGCTCATTGTTTTCAAGGCCTCAACCCTGTTCCTGAGATTATTCTGAAATTCAGGTAGGATGAAATTAAAGTAAATTTTGGCTCCTGTGGGTTCGGTTTAATTTTCCTCCGCTTCAGCTTGAACTTGCATATGAGTAGCTGGTGGTCTGTTCCACAATCAGTTCCTGGCCTTGTTTTCACAGCTGATATGGAGCTTCTCCAGTGGTTTTTTCCACAGATATAATTGATCTGATTCCTATGCATACCATCGGGTGAAATCCACGTGTATAACCTGAGTTTATATTTCTTATTAAACGTATTTGCAATGAATAGGTCATTGATTGTGCAAAATTCAATCATTCTATCTCCAGTTTCATTTCTGTCACCAAGTCCATGTTTTCCAACTACTGATTCTTCTTCTCTGTTCCCAACTTTTGTATTCCAGTCACCCATTATTATCAAACATCTTGATTGCATGTTCGATATATCTCTCCCTGTAAGAGTTGGTAGAAATCATTTATTTCTTCTTCTTTGGCTCTGGTTGTTGGTGCATATATCTGAATGATCGTGGTATTCACTGGACTTCCTTGTATACAAAGGACATTTTAGAAAGTACACCAACATATTATCAATTTTTGTAATTGTTAACACTATATTTTAAAGATCATAACTTATTATTATTTTATAGCCATTCAGTGGATTCAATGCAGACAATTACCTTTGCTCTAACTTGTTTCCAAGACTGTCAATCTCAATATTAGAAGACTGCCTCCCTTCCTCTCCACTCCCAGAATCACTGAGGGTTTTGAACCACTAGAGATATGTGCACACTTTGGATTGGCAGCATAACTTGCTCTCACCATCGTAGTTGCCCAAACTCCCCCTGAGGCGTCATTTACAAATGTTTTAAAGAACTGGTTACTTGACTAGCCACTTTGTAATTTTTGGGAAATTTATATTTGTGAATCTAAAAGCTGGAAGCTCTGGTGGTCTGTAGAGAATTTTCCTGTTAACCTAAATCGTGTGATTCTCAAACAATTAAAATTATCAGTGACATCTCAGAGTGGGGTGACTTCTCAAGAAAGATACATATTCAGGTGTAAGTACCCATCTCAAGAATCTCTTCTCATGTGATTTGTAGCAGTAGAAACCTCTGGATGGTCAACTATGAGTCAGAATGTATTAGAAGACAATTATTATTAGTTTATTTGAGAAGTAGGGAACGATAGCTTGTGAGGAGTTGTGCTGTTAACCCAAAGGTGCAACTTTCTAGGAGTTGAAATCTACACGCATCTTCAAGAGAAATTGATAGACATTTTCTTTCTGTGTAATTTATAGACTCAAAAAACCAATGGAAGGTCAGCTGAGTTGTTTCCAAATCAATGATAGTAAGAAAGAAAATCTAGAAAATCTGAAAGTAGAAAGCTTGCAATATTAAGTGAAATGTATGATTGAGTTATCTGGATAATAGTTCTGTCTTCCTTGTTTTCTATTGTGACAATAATTATCAAAATGCCACAGAGACTGAATAAATTAAAGGGATTAATCCAAAGCTAATTTATTGCTGTTTAGTTCATTCTGACACACAGAAATGTAACAGGACATATTAGAATTTATCATTAGTGATTTCAAGGCCATATATCTTTTTTTGATGATTATTCTTTTTAAAAAAATTTAAAATTGACAGAGACTTTGGGTATCCATTCATTCACTGTTGCACTTTTCTCCCCTTCTTCCCTCTCCCCCCCAGTGCACTACCCTCTTGGAAAAGTAAAAGAAAAATTCTTTCAATGTTTTACAATCCCTCCCCCCAGGTCCACTCCAATTTACAGCCTTCTCTCTGGATTCCCATCATGACAAAAATACTTAATCATATATCCCTTTTAAACAGTTTTCTCCCTCATCTGTTTCAATGCAGTTTACATTATTTAACCCATCTTTCTCAGTCTCCCCCCAACCCCATGTCAGTCCTGTTTTACAACAGTATTTGTCCTTTTTGTGACTGAGATGCTTCACTCAGCATAATCTCCTTCAGGGTCACCCATTTTGAATAATATTGCATGAGTTCCTTGTTTTTCAATGCAGCATAGTATTCCATTGTATGAACATACCACAGCTTCTCTATCAATTTATTTGTTGATGGACACTTAGGTTGTTTCCAACTCCTTGCTATTATGAACAAAGCCGCGATAAACATGGGTGTGCTTATATCTGCTTGGGTGGCAGTTATGGTCTCTTTGGGGTATATTCTCAGTAGTAGAATTGCTGGGTCAAATGATATCTCTATTTGCAACTTTTTGACAAAGCCGCATACTGTCTTCCGCAGTGGTTGCACCATTTTATACTTCCATCAACAGTGAATAAGGGTTCCAATTTCTCCACAACCTCACCAGCATTTGTTGCTTGCTCTTTTGTTAACTTTTGCTTTTCTGACTGGGGTGAGATGATATCTCATAGTTGTTTTGAAGGCCATATATCTTTAATATGTGCTGAGAAAATTATTTGAGAAGCTGGACTCCATGAAGAAATATGTGACATAAGATTGGAGGAAGACTCATCAAGAACTTTCAATACGCCAATGACACAACCCTAATAGATAAAAGAGAAGAGGACTTAAAGGACTTCCAGCAGAAGGTTAAAGACTGCAGTCTTCAATATGTTTTGCATTTCAGTGACAAGAAAACAAAAATCCTTGCCACTGAACCAATAAACAACATCATGATGGATGGAGAAAGGATTAAGACAGTCAATGACTTCATCTTACATAGATCCACAAACAATATACTTGGAGATAGGACATCAGGAGACACACTGAATTGGGAAAGGCTGTAGTTAGGGACCATTCTAAATTATTGAGGGGTAATGATATCAATTTCAGTACTAAGGTACTCCTGATTCAGACCATACTCTTTTCAGTCAGTTGCTCTGCATCTGAGAGGTGGACAATGACTAAGAATAACAGAACTGATGCCTTTGAACTATGGTGCTGTAGAAGGGGTGCAGCCAAAGTGCTCCTTGGAGGCAAAGGTGATGAATCTTCATCTCATGTACTTTGGACGTTGCTAGGAGAGATCATTTTTTCAACAGGAACATCATGCTTGGGAAGGGAGAAGTGTGTGAAAGAGAGAAAGACCCTACCAGCTGGGTTGACACGGTGACTGTGGTAATGAGCTTGAGTGTGTAAAAAATTGTGAAGATAGCACATTATATGATAGTATTCAGAAACGTTGTTCATAGAGTTGCTATGAGTCACTTTCTATTCAGTGTCACCTAAACAACATCTTTATAGGCCGGACAGCACCTAACAGCAATAACAACATCTTCCATTTTTTTCCTGAGTAGCAGTTGATGAATTTAAACTTCTGAGCTTTAAATTAGCATCCTGTCATCTTGTGCTCTGTTGTCACAATTTCTATTAGATGATATTGAAAACTTGTTAGACCCTCAGAACTGTTCCTATCCTACAGATAGCCCAAAGTCAAATAAGACAATAAGTCTATCACAGGGTAGTTTGCACAAGTTGAAGAATAAAGTATGAGTTACATTTCAAGAATCTGAGAATCATACAGCTATGTGTTTGGATAATGACTTAAGTAGTAAAAATAGGGATAAATATTAAAATTTTAAAGAGCTTTACTGTTTTAATGTATGTGAAATAATGAAAAAGGAATATTTACCAACACTTGATCCGTGTAATATGTGACATTCCACTCTCCCCAGTTCTCTTTCTCAAATTTGTGTCTCTATATAAACATACTTACATTTGTGCTTGCTTGAAGTATTATTTTTTTTTAATGTTATTGTTATTAAGGGAGCTCTAGTGGCCTAGTGGTAAGAATACATACTGCAATCCCTAAGGCACACACTTTGAGGCCACTAGCTGCTCCTTGGAAGAAGGATGGACAATCTCCTCCTGTGAAATTAACTATTTCTGAGAAAATCACTGGAAGGTCAGTTGTGGGTCAGTTCTGACTCAATAGTCCACAACAACAACAACATTGACAATATAAACAACACAAGATATAATCATGCCAACATCTACTTCCACAGTTCAGTGGCATTGAGTACATGATTCCAGAGGTACAGCCATTCATTGTGTCCTTTTTTCAGTTTTTGTTTTTGTGTTGTTTATTTTTTTTCTCTCTCTTTATTTACTGGATTCCATTTTGAAAGCCATCTACAGGAACTGGCTTCTACAGGAGCATTGTGGCCAAGATCGGTGAGTATTAGAGTGAAAACTTGATTTTTTAAGGGGAGTGAGGGAAGTGATACAGCCTCCTAGCTAAAAATCCACTAGGGCCCTCGGGCCTGGTTTAAATTGTTTTCCTGTCAAACATTCTTCTAAGTGGTATAGCATTGGTCTGTCCATTTGTTGTACAGAGGTAACTCGTGGTTGCTGTGATGCTAAACACTGTGACACTGATATGCCAAATGTTTGGTGGGGCTTCCCGATTAAAACAAAGCTTGGAAGCAAGAGTGGCATTCACTTTCGAAATGGCTTGCCGCAGGAAGCTATAAGAACAATGCTCAGGTCTTTTGTTCATAGGGCGGCTATAAGTCATCTATTATTTGACAACACCTAACAACAACAACATTTACTATATTCTCTATTTGAACATATCTCAGAACACAACCTTAAGTTGTACCAAACTCTCTAGTATGATGATGATTACAGCTCAAGACCCTAATTCCATTCACTGAAAATTCTAACACAATGTTATATGTCATTAGAGTAGAATAGTACAACACAAGCCTAATATGGCAAAGTTGGAGGATAAATGTTTTTTTATTTACTTGAAATCTGCAGGTAAACTGTGCTTTTCTGATTGTGTTAGCAATCAAGTGTAAGCTAATTAACTGCCTCTAATTTCATTTATAATCAGTTGCAGGTGGGAAGCTGACTAACTGTATCTGTTCTCCTTTAAAATCAGCTGAGGGTGGGAAGCCTCTAGAGTAGGAAAACAGGATCTGGGGAGTGGACCTTGTATTTCTGGTGGGCCTAAAAGACTGGTATTAATTGTATCTAGAGAGAACATTGTTCTAAGTGGTACAACACTTGTCTGTCCATTTGCTGTACTGAGAATACTTGAGGTTGCTGTGATATTGAAATCTGTGGCAGTGGCGTGTTAAACTCCAAAAGGTTTTCCCAATCGTGCACAGCTTTTGGTGAAGCTCCCTAATTACAACAGATAGGGAAGCAGGATGGGCCATCTACTTCATAAATAAAAGGCTTTTGAAAACTCTGTGAACACTAAACAAAGAGGATAGTTATAACAGTGTAGTGATACAGCCCAGATTGGAAGTCAGTTGAAATGAAGAAAATTAATAATAAACCTCCTGTAATAATTGGAACATGGCTATGGCTTAAATGTTGGAAACCTGGAAATTATTAAATGGTTCACATGAATATCAACATACTAGGCATTAATGAGACACGATGGACCAGCTTTGGCCACTTTGAATCAGATAATCATGTGGTATATTATGCAGGGAATGAAAAAGAGAAGATGAATGTAGTTACATTCATAGACAAAAAGTAAATTTAAAGTTCTGTCCTGAAATACAATGTTATGAGTGATAGGATAATATCCATACACATACAAAGAAGGCTCATTAACAACACTATCATTCCAACATTTGCTCCTACATCTAGAGCCAAAGAGGAAGAAATTGAGAACTTTTATCAAATTGTGCAGTCTTAAATTGGCTGAATATATAATCAGGATGCATTAATGATAATTGGTGACTAGAATGTAAAAGTAAGAAGCATTGAAGAAGGAACAGTAGTTGAAAAATATGGGCTTGGTGATAGAAATGAAGCTGTAGAAACAATGATTGAATTTTGTACTTAAAATTATTTATTTCAAATACTTTTTTCTAAAATACATAAAAGATGACTTTGCACATGAATTTCACCTGATGGGTTTCATAGGAATCAGACTGATTACATTTGTGGAAGAAATCATAGAAGAAGCTCAATATCAGCAGTCAAAACTAGGCCAGGGGCAGACTGTATGAGATCATCAGTTACTCATATGCAAGCTCAAATTGAGGCTGAAGAAAATGAAAATAAATAAACAGGAACCAAGATATGATCTTAAATTAATTCCATCTGAATCTAATGATCACCTTAAGAATAGACTTGAGGCATTCAATACCAATTATAGAAGACCAGACGAATTGTGGGATGATATAAAAGATATCATCCATAAAGAAAGCAAAACATCATTACAAAAACAGAGGAGAAAGAAAAAATAGAAATAGATTTTAGAAGAGACTCTAAAGATTGTACTGGAGTGTTGAGAAGCCAAATCTAAATGAAAACATGTCAAAATGAAGGGTGAACAGATGATTTCAAATTGCAGTTTTGGAGGACAAAGCAAGATATTTTCATGGAATGTGCAGAGAACAGGAATTGAAGAATAAAAAGGGAAGAACTCATTTCTCAAGTTGAAAGAACTGAAGAACAAATTTAGGCCTCATGTTGCAATATTGAAAGATATTTTGGGCTATATAATAAATGACCCAGAAAACATAAAAAAAAGATGGAGGGAATACACAGAGTCACTGGATGAGAAACACTTGACTGACACTTAAAAATTTCAGGAAGTACCATATGAACAGGAACCAAGGGAAATGAAGGAGTAAGTGGACCTGCATTGAAGGCATTGGCAAAAAATAAGGCCCCGGGAATCGATGGGTTGTCAATTGAATTGTGTCAATTAACAGATGTAGCCTTGGATACATTCACCAGTTTATGCCAGGAAATTTGGAGGAGAGTTGTCTAACCAATGGACTGGAAGAGGTCCATACTTGTTCTCATTTACAAGAAAGGTGGATCCAATTGAATGTGGAAATTACTGAACAATGTCATTGATACCACATGCAAGCAAAATACTGCTTCAGATCGTTCGAAAATGGCTGGAATAGTACATAGATAAGAAACTGCTAGAAGTTCAAGGAGGATTTAGCAGAGGCCGTGGCACCAGGTATGTCTTTGCTGATGTCAGATGGTTCCTGGCTGAAGGTAAGGAATACCAGAAGAATGTCTACTTGTGCTTTATTGACTATGCAAAAGTGTTTGACTTTGTGGATCATGACAATTGTGGCTGACAATGAGAAGAATGAAAATCCCAGAGCACATGATTGTGCTCATGTAGAACCTCTACCTGGATCAGGAGGCTGTTGTGCAAAAGGAACAAGGGGTCACTTCACGGAAAGGGAGTGTGTCATGGTTGTATTCTCTTTCCATATCTGTTCAATCTGTATGCTGAGCAAATTATCTGAGAAGCTGGACTCTGAACAGGAGTGTCTCATCAGTATTGGAAGGAGACTCATCAATAATCTCTGTTACTTTTGTAATGTGTTTTACTGTGCATGTGTTTATAACAATAGCAAAAAAACAAAACAAATGAACTAACAAAAAAACCCAACAATATACTGCTGCGAAGTCAATTCTGACTTATAACAACTCACCAATGGGCTTCTGACTACCAATATATTCTAACAAGCAACTGCTGGAAGCCTTAAACAATCAATAGGTTGCTGTGAACTAAATTACTAAAGCTCATATGTTGTTGTTGTTGATTATTGCCAAGTTTAGCATGATTCGTAGCAACTTTATGAACAAAAGGCTTAATGCCTTTCCATAGCTATCATCATTTTTCCAAGTTTATAGAGTTTCCAGAGGTATGTGGTTTAGGAAGCGGATGCCACTTCTGCTTCCAAACTTGTTTTACAACTGGGAGCTCCACCAAACCCTGTCCACATTGGGAAACCATTATGGTATTTGATACCCCAATGGCACAATGTTCAGCATCACAACAAAAACGGATTCCTTAATACAGCACATTGACAGAAAGTGATGTATAAAGTAGAAGAGTGTTGACCTCCAGATATAATAGCACTAGTCTCATTTAGCAAATGGGTGTCATCAGGTTGAATATAACTGACAGTAAGTTTTGCACAAAAAACCTGAACTCGGTTCTATAATGAATATTATTTCTGTACATATATAGAATTTAGAGAATTTGTACAATTTCCAGAAGCATCTAGTTTAGGAAGTGGATGCTACTCCTGCTTCCCAGCATAAATTAATCTGGAAGCTCATGTTTGCAATTCTTTTGTATTCATGATAAAATTATATTTTCATTCTGTCAAAATTTTCCAAGATAGACCTTCATGGAAATCATGAAATCAAGGGTACTGGCCCATTTAAACAATCAAATGTGCCAAGATATTTTCATTTACTTAAATGGTGTTGTTGTTCTTAAATGCTGACGAATACAACTCATAGTGACCCTATGACAATAGATTTGTGCCTATATTGTGCCGTCCTCACAATCTCTGAAACACTCAAGTCCATGCTGCATTTACTGTGTCAATCCACCTGATTTGAGGGACTTCTTCTCCTTCGTCATTCTTTCACCTTTCCAAGCATGATGTCCCTTACCAAGGCATAATATCTCATAGTAACATGCTTAAAATATGTGAGATGAAGCTTCACGGACATTGTTTACAAGGAACTGAAATGAGAAGCAACTAAAGGAGTATAAAACAGTTGCTATCCAATAGGCTCTGTCTCACTGCAACTCTGTGTATCAAAATAGAATTATACAATAATATGCCTTCCGAAACATTATGAACTTTTTTAATT
>NW_006400229.1:504484-519584 GCF_000299155.1 Elephantulus edwardii | reverse complement strand
TATACTAAAATTATAATTATTTGTATTTTAGAAATCATAAATCAATTTTTAAATTCTCAGAATCTTTTTCTTTATGCTTTATTCTGTCTTATGATCTTGGGGGAACTCCGATAACACATCTCACTATGACTTGGAAGTAGAAAAAAGTGTGCAATGAAGTATTTTCTTACCATAATTAATTCAATCTGTATGTTGAGCAAGTAAGAAAGGACACTTGACTGTATGAAGAATAATGTAATGTTAAAATTAGTGGAAGCTGTGCTAACAAATTGCAATATGCAGATAAGAAAACCTAGCTTGCCCAAAATTAAAAAGACTTGAACCACTTTCTCATGTAAGTCAAAGACTTTGTAGCCATCTATATAGCATGCCCTGAAATATAAAGAAACCAACAATTTCTGAAGGTTCATCACTAATGAATGTTATGGAAAACGGGGAAAATATTGGAAACTGTGAAGTTTTCTTTTGTTTGGATTAACACTCAATGCCTATCGGAGAAGCAGTCATGAAGTCAATTAATACATTGCATTGATAAGATCTTCTGCAAAATACTATCTTAAAATATTTTTTAAAACAACAAAAGTGAATAAAATATGTCACTTTGATGACCAGTTGAACCTCATCTGACATGTATCATTTTTGCGTAAATGGCACTTAAAAACAACTACTTTGGTAGTTGAACTCTTCAGCTGAGTTTACTAGAGTTTTTTTTGCATAAATGAAGTTAGCTTTTAATTTCTCCGACATTTAAGAATTTCAAGTCTTTAATACATAGCTATATATTTATTTTTAAGGTCTCTTTTGTAATGTTGTCCCTAGGAAGTTGCACTGCTTATCCAAAGCCAGACCTTCTCTGGTAATTTAAATATATCATCAGCCTCCACAGAACTATGGACAATCTCATGCTGTGTGATTTGTAGACTCAGAAAAGCTGCTGGAAGATCAGCTATGACTTGATGATAATGAGTTTTTGAGTTGATTTATTGTTTTCTTTCTATTTTGTTCTTGTTCTTTTTCCCAGTTATAATGGAGTATCATCTCATGTCTCTACAAAGTTTGTTAATTACTTTTATTGAAATTCTACTACCTCTTATTCAGATCTTAATTTGAATCCTTGGGCTCTATTTTTTTCTGTTTGTTGAAAATATCTCATAACTTGGTGTTTATTACTATACCATGGTAATTTTCTTTGACAGTATATTTATATTTTTGTCTCAGAGTCTGTGTTGCATATTATTTTTGTTCACTGCTTGCTGCCAGAAATGTAACATGTACACAGTAATTTTTATTTGACTGTGGGTTCTCTTTCTACTTCTAAGAAGTTCTCACATGTTTGGAATGCCACTCTACTTTTCAGGCCTTGGTTAACATTTCTACTTCTCTAACTCATATTTGCTTTTTCTTTTATTTATTTATGTGTTGTCAAAGAGTCTCAAATCATAAAAATGTCATCAGAAGAGAAGAACTATCTCATAGGGTTTTCGATTTGGCAAATCAAACAGCATGCCAATGTGAAATTTTAGATCCACAGCTCCTGTAAAATTGTGATGTGTAAGGTTGACTAAGGTAGAATATTCATCAAAAATATGAAATTATATTATCTCACAAACACCTCCTAGCAGTATCACAGAAAATAAAATATTATTTGACTTCAACGAAATGCAATCCTTAGAAAAACACATTATTTTGGATAAGGTGGAGACTCAGAGAAAGATAGAAGGACAAGATGGATTGATACAATGACTATAATAGTGGGCTTGAGCATAACTGAGATGGTGAGAATGGCACAGGATTTGACAAGGTTAAGTTCTGTTGTTCAAAGGGTTACAATGCACTGTAGTCAACTGGATGGGACCTAATACAATAGCAGCATCATAGGAGCCTGGGATAGAAAGCGTCACTTTATCAGAAGCTGAGCTATCTAGATGAGTACAGGGTGGTGTATTGAACCAGAAAGAATGTATCCAGAGAAATACATGTACTAGCTATATAGCTGTAAAGGCAATAAAATGATTGCACCATTCCACTCTCTTTTTAAATTGTTTCTGTACATACTGTCTCTTCTTTAATTGTACCCATACACACATATATACATATTCTTAAGCAACTCCAAATTCATTAGAGAACATAAGTTTTAAAATATATACACAATATAGCAACTTTTGGTTTCTATTGCATCTTATAAACAGCTTAGAGTTTGCCACTCCACAAACATAAATATCCTAATTTATAACATTATGAGAATGGTATAGAACATTATGAGGAATGGTGCAGGACAAGTTTCTGAGCTGTTATTCTTAGGGCTGTTAGGCATTGTAGTCAACATGATGGCAACTAACAACAATAAGAACAATTTGTGGCATAGATATACTACTTATCATAACAAAAACACAAACAGCAGAAGACAAACTAGACTAATGAGATTTATTAAAAATGTAATTCTTATATAAATCAAAAGACTTCTCTAAAAGAGTGGAAAATGAAATCTAGATTGGAAAAAGATATTTGGCAAAATGATCAGAGAAGAAATTAATCACTGGTATGTATAGAAAATTTCAACACTGAACGACAGCAACAACAGCAAAATAACAGTTTCACTTAAAAAATGCACTATTGTTCATTTTAGGTGACACTTAGTTCACAATGACTCTTAGTGACCCTGTCCATGTACAACAGATCTGAACCTTGCAATAAAATAAACCATCTTCGTATCTCTTAAATGCTGGAGCCCATTTCTACAGTCATGAGATAATCCATTTAGTTGAAGCTTGTCCTCCAACTTTCTCAGCATGACATCTCTTTCTGAAGACTGGACTCTCTTGTTAACATAGCCAAAATATATGAGACAAAGTTTCACCATCCTTGCCTCCAAGGAGTACTCTGCTTGCACTTACTCCAAGACAGACTTGTTTATTTTTAGAAGTCTACTGGATATCCAATACTCTCTTCCAACAGTAAAATTGAAAGGGATGGATTCTCCTTTAGTTATTCTAGTTCATTTTCCACTTTCAGGTACATATAAAACTTAAAAAATAATTTGGCATGGATCATGTGCACCTTAGTCTTTAAAGTGACACTGTTGCTCTTTAATACTTTTGAGAGATCCTTGAAAACAGTTTTCATCAATACAATATGTATTTTTTTAATTTTACAATGGGTATTGATTGTGGATCCAAGTAAAATTAAACTGTTGACAAATAGCTATATTGCCTATTGGTCTACTTATGAGAATTATTAGTTTCTTTAAGTTGAACTATAGTCTACATTGAAGACTGCAGTCTTTCATCTTCTGCAGCAAGTATTCTGAGTTATTTTAACTTTCTATAAGCAAGATTGTGTCATCTGTATGAAATAGGTTATGGACAAGTCTTCCTTTAGTTCTGTTGTCATATTCTTCTTCACATAAACCAGCTTCTCAAATGATCGGGTCAGCATACAGACTAAATATGTATTGAGAAAGGATGCAATCCTGATACACACTTTTCCTGATTTTAAACCATGGGTTTTCCTTCCCCTTTTGCTTTATTCGGACAACTGTTTTTTGTTTCAAAATGATGACACTTCTTAAAAAAATTCTAAATACTTCTTCTAAAAAAGTTGGCAGATGACATTAAAAAGATATCTTACCAGTAAGGCAATTAGGTGTCCATTAATCAATGAGGAAATACTCTCATTAATTAGCTATTAGAAAGATAGAAATCAAAACAACGTTGAAATATTGTCACCTCAATAAAATAGCAAATATCAAGAATGCAAACAAAGAACAAATGTTGGGAGAATGTGGGAAGTTATAGATAGATATAGATAGATATAGATATAGATAGAGATAGAGATAGAGATAGAGATAGAGATAGAGATAGATAAAGATAGAGATATAGATGATATAGATATAGATATATAGATATAGAGATAGATAGATAGATATAGATAGAGATAGAGATAGAGATAGAAATAGAAATAGAAATAGAAATAGAAATAGAGACAGATAGATATTTTCTTTCATAATTCCTGGTGTTGTTTATTGCTCTGTACCATTGAGTAAGAACTGACCTATAGCTGGCTCTACAGCATAGGAATAGATTGCCCATCTTTCTTCCATGGAGCAACTGGGCGGTCTGGTACAAAGCTGTGCTGCCAATCTAAATTCACAGAGTTCTGATTCACCAGCTGCTTCATGAAAGGAGGATGAGTTATCTTCTTGCATGTGATTAACTGCCTCTACAAACCCGCTGGATGGCCAGCTATGGGTCAGTTCTGACAGAACAAGTTATAATAACAACAAGTCACCAGAGCTTTAATTTTAGTATTAGTGAATTCCTTTTGTGGTTAACTTATTTCACTCAGCCTAATATCTTCTAGGAAACTCTTGGCTTAGTCATAGACTTGTGTTGTCAAACCAAAGGTATGCAGTTCAAATCCATGAGCTACTTATTAAGAGAAAGCTGAGCAAATAAATTTTGTGCAATCTACAGCCTCTGAAAACCTGTTAGATGTCAGCTTGAAGTTCATTCCAAGTAACAGTGGCAAAGTTTCACAGGGCAGCAAGTAATAAATGTTGGAGAGGATGTGGTGAGAAAGTTACTCTTAAACACTGTTAGTGGAAATGTAAAATTTCCATTCTGGAATAGAAAACCATTCTGCAAGGCAGTTTGGTGCTTCCTCAAAAAGCTTAGCATAGAAACTCCATATGGTCCAGGTATTCCACTACTTTGAATATACCCTGAGAAAAAGAGAACTGAGGCACAAACTGAAATTTGTACACCAACGTTCATAGTAGCATTATTCAGCATTTCAAGAACATGGAAACAAAATCCCAAATTTCCAACCACAAATGTATGGATTGAGAAATTTCAGTACATTCACACAACAGAATACTATGAAGAATACAGGAACAATGATTTTGCAAACTATTACCTAGCTTGGGAGGGACTGGAGAGGATTATGCTGAGTGAACTAACTCAGTCCCACAAGGATAAATATTGTATAAAACCATTATTATAGAATGAATATAAGGATCCAAAGGATTGGGAGTGGGTGGAAGCAGAGGGATGTGGATGTGCAGGGGAAGGAGAGGGATTAATCATGGGGTTGTATAATTCAATGGGTGGGATGGTGAGGGAAATGGAAAGGATCTGATTTTGAAAATAATGTATTCAGATTTTGTAAATAAACTAGTATAAAATTTAAAAAAATGAAAATAAAAACTTATAAACTAGAAATTAAATCTCTTGGTAGAGAGCGCTACCAGAGAAATGAAGACCGAAAGCAAACTACCACTATAAAGACCATATAGAGCATAATAAGTTACAGGAAACAGAAGCCATTGGAGCATGTAACTACAAGAAAAGTTAAACAATAATTGATTAATTGCTGGAAATTCAGCATTGATTAGTTTGAAATTGAAACACTCCTCAGGGATCCAGTTATAGAAGAACCTTGTACTTTTTCTTAGTTTAATATGCAAAAGGATTTTATGGTGAAGATCTATCACTTGTGCGACTTTCTTGGGGAGGAAAAGGTTGTTATCTGCTCAGAATGTTCTATTTTTCTTATAAAAGACTGTAGAAAAAGGAAAAAAAGCCTGGAACCATATTTATATCAAAGGTGTGACAACTAGACAGCTTAATCTAGTCTAGCATATCTGTTTCACATTAGGTGAGAAGCAAGGGGAAGCAAGCCAATTCTTTTAGAAATTATGTGGTGTGTACCTTGGAGTCAGAACCAACTCATATCTAACCCACCAGTGGATTTTCAGAGGCATTAAATTGCTCATATTTCTCCTGCAGAGTTGCTGGTAGATCAAATAACTTGACTTTGGGATGAAAGTGTAACATTTATAGGTTCCATTAAAATAATTGAAATTCAATATGCTCTTCCCAGTATTTAAATATTAAGGCCATGGAGATGCTCTCCCTCCCTTTCCCAGAATAGCTACAGAAAAGATCAAGCCACAGGAAGCAGCAGTTATAACTCTGTCTCTGTTAGGGCTGCAAAAATATTCCATCTCCCTTTCCCAGAAATAACTATATACGACCTCTGACCTGCTCCCTTATCTTGTAGCAAGCAACTGGGTAAATTCGTGTTCCCCAATTCCCTTGTAAAACCCTAACTTTTATTAAAATAAGTTTAAAAATTTGTTGTTTTTCTTTCCTTAGAGTATTTTTTAACCCACCTTAAATTTTTAGCTAGAGTTCAGAAAAAAAGAAAAAAACTCCCAAATTTTGAGTACCCTGTAAGTTTCAAAATTCACTTACTTAAATCTCATGAGAGAAAAATAGTAATACATTCCCATATTTTCATTCAATTTGCTCCTGATATTAGAAGAAAACCTCAGAAAAGATCTTTAGGCCACCAAAGTAACACTAACAAGTTTTTACTGCTATTATTTCTTTTTTTTTCTTCTTTCAGCTATGAAGGGATTTACTTTGCTAATGTGCCAAAATACAAAATATAGAAAAATACGTACTATATATATTATGGTATTGTACAACATCTAATCATCTAATATTCCATTTTATAGAATATATTCTGAACTTTTTAAATTGAGATTTTATTGAAAATTTAGATAGAACAAGTATTTCCATTCATTCATTGTTACACATTTTCCTCTCTGCCCACCCCATCCCCCAATTCACATTTCTCTTTGAAAAAAATTTTTTGTTCATTGTTGTACAATTCCCTACTCCCACCCAGTTAACTTTACTATGCAGCTCTTATTCTGGACTGCTGTCATGCAAATAATACCTAATCATATATTCCTTTTAAGCAGTTCTTTTCCTCATCTGTTTCAATGTAGAGTACAATATTTATTCCCTCTTTTCTTAGTTTCCCCCAACCTCAATGTCAGTCTTGTTTTGTAACAGTGGTATTATGCAGTATTTTTCCTTTTGTGACTGAGATATTTCACTCAGCATAATGCTCTCAAGGGTCACCAATTTTATTTAATATTATATGAATCCCTAGCTCTAAGAGAGATTCAAACAAAAACAAGTATAAGATATCATCTCACCCCAGGAACAATAGCAAAATTCAACAAAGCATCAAACAACAAATGCTAGTGAGGTTGTGGAGAAACCTGAACTCTTATTCACTGTTGGTGGGTGCGTAAAATGGTGCAACCAATTATGGAAGACAGTATGGGATTTTCTCAAAAATTTTTAAATATAAATACCATTTGACCCAGCAATTCCACTACTGGGAATATACCCTAAAGAAACCAGAACTGCCACTCAAGCAGATATATGTCCCCTCATGTTTATTGCTGCTTTGTTCCCAATAGCAAAGAGATGGAAACAACCCAAGTGTCCATGAGCAAACGAATGGATAGAGAAGCTCTGGTACATTCACACAATGGAATACTGTGCAGTGCTATTTCAGTATTCAACAATAAGAATTTGGAAGAAGAAAAGAAGGCCTAGGTAAAATCCAAATTTCTCAAAACTGCTATCACAAAAGATAACTTCATCCAGCAAATGAGGCCCAAAAACCAATTCCAGGGTTCTTACTTCCAAAATAAAAAGCCTAGTCGTGATCACATAAGCCATAAATGTAAAAAAAAATGCTGCAAAAGTGAAAAGGGATGTAAGAGAAGACTCCCACCACTTGCTTCAAATGTAGCTTTCATAAACACCTGACTCAGCAATCCCCAAGCCTGTTTTGATGACAAAAGAGCAATCAGATTGACAGGGCCCTGGCTCCCTCAGGGCCATAATGAATGATCAATACAGTGTCACAATACACCTGGAGAAGCTTCCAGTATAAAATAATTCACTTTCTTCTCAACATTAATATGAGTCTCACAATCATTAAGTAATCTTCTTTCCTCAGCCAAGTTTTTATTATAAAATATAAAACAACCAAGAACCAGCATGTTAATCTCAAACTGTCCTATTAAACTGTATATAAAATAGAATATTATTTTCATATCAATTTCTAGTTATACTTAAAATTTCTCTTATTGTTGTTGATGTTAAGTGCCATCAAATCACCTTCGACTCATAGCAACCCTATGTACAACAGCCCTACACCCTGCTCTATCTTATGCCAATTTTATTGTCTCTGACACACCTATCCCCATTACCCCAGTCACTGAATCAATCCATCTCATTGAGGGTCTTTCTGCCCTGCACAGTCCCTCCACCTTCCCAAGCATGACGCCTTCTCTAAGGATGGTACCCTCCTTGCAGCATGTCCAAAATATTTTAGACAAAGCTTCAGAATCTTTCCTCCAAGGAGCAGCCTGGTTTAATTCTCTCGAGGAAGAACCTGTTTCTTTTCTTAGCAGTTCATGGTATATTCAACACCCTTCTCCAATACCACAGCTCAAAGGTATCAATTCTCCTATCATGCCTTGTCATTGCCCAGCTCCAATGCATAGTAAGTGATTGCAACGTCCATAGCCTGTATCAGGTGCACCTTAGTCTCCAGACTGACATTGCTCTTCAGTACTTTGGAGACGTCTTGGACAGCAGACATTCACAACACAGTACCTCTTTGGATTTCCTGGCTGCTGGCGTCAAGAGTGTTAATTGTGGAGCTAAGCAAACTAACTCCTGTACTTTTATTAAAAAGAAAAAAAACCCAAACAATCAAAACCCCTTATTATCAAAAGTACTAAATTCTTTTCACTTAAATATTTCAAATAGTATTAAAAAGTAGTAACTCAATGCCAGGAAACCTCAATATGCTCCCAAAGTTAAATATATATAAAGAGAGAGACAGCTGTCTAAAGTAATAACTAACCTTCAGTAACAAACTTATTCCTAAAAGTATATAAAGCCTCACATCCATAAATTAAAAAAAATAAATAAAACAGTAAAAACCAACAAAAAAACAACCAACTTACCCAGCCAATAGACACAGAAACCCCTTATAAAACTCTTTTTAAATATCATCTTTAAAGTTCTAAATAATACTAGCCCAACCCTCACTAAAAACTGTTAAATTTTTCTCCCCTTTTGACAGAGTAGTCATAGCCACTCCTGTTGCACATAATTAAACTTCAGAATATTACACCTTAAATCCCAACAAAACAACTCTCATAGGTGAGCTAGTAAACTATTGAATTCTTCTCCCTACCTCAGATGTTACCTGCTTACTTTTAATTAATGGCACAAAAGCAGTAAACAATATTTCCCCCTCTTATTCTAATCACACCCTTTCCTACTAATAATATCCCTCAATGATCTACTTCAAAAATATTCTTCATTTGTGACAACTCAGCTTAGCATTAACTTGCATATTAACTGGACCGCAATCTACCTCTTCCTAGGCGAAGAATGCTGTTACTGTGTAAACCAATCAGGCATAATGGCAGGCAAAGTGAAAGAACTTTAAGAACAAATGCAGCTTAGACAATGGGAAAAAGGAAACCAAGAGATTTTTTTCTCCTTCCTTGGAGTTTGTCTATCCTGGCTTCTCTTCTTCCTCAGCCCTAGTAATTTTCTTAATCTTAATGCTTCATGCAGTTTCTCTCTAGTTTTCTACAGGAGCATATGAAAGACTTTGTCAATCATACAGTCCATGAACTCCTTGTGTTATCAGGTGGTTTTCAACTATTAACCCTCCATTGTCACATCTCCCAACTTGACTGCCTCAAGCCAACAGCCATTTTTTCCTTTAGATGGTGCCCCCCATCCAGGAAGAAGTAGTTCAGAAAAGAACCTCAATTCCCTCAATAAAAGGCTGGAAGCTGCTTTCCCTCCATTTCCCATAATAGCCCTAGAAATGATCAAACTACAGGAAGCAGCAGCTATAACTCTATCTCTACTAGTGCTGCAAATGTATTCCACATCCCTTTCCCAGCAATAACTATCCATGACCCCAACCTGCCCCATTATCTAGTAGCAAGCAGCTGCATACAGCCCCACTCCCCAATTTCCTGTTAAGACAAAATAAAACTTTATGTAGTAGCTGGTCTCTACTTTAGAATCCATCTAGCAGTTTCTCCTCTATGAAGTTTCATTTTTGGTCTGACCTAGGTTCTGTCCTTCTTCAGTGAGCTTACACTAAACACTATATCAATAGGGCTTCAGAATGATAATGGTTCCTTACTTATTGACCTCAAGTTCGTTCTGACTCATAGTTGACCTTCCAGAGGACTTTTGAAGGTTCTGAATTGTATGGGAGCATTTTTTTCATCTTTCTCTTGTGGAGCTACTGGTAAATTTGAACTACAAGAGATATACCACCTTTGGGTTAACAGCACAACTCCCTGCAGAGTTTTCTGCCACAGCTCCAGCATTGAGCGAGAAAGAAGACATAGACTCTAAAGAAAAAAAAGAGTTCCTCAGCTTTAGTAGAGGATAGGAAAGACAGCAGACAGAATTAAGCAAACTAAGTATTTGAGTTAATTTGAAAAATATTTCATGGACCTAAGTTTTTTTAAAAATATAAACATTGTTAACTTACACGTATGTAAATTAGTTAGTATAAGTTTATATATATAAAAAACACAGCAAGTGACAATTCGAGCCCTGAAAGATATTATATTAAGAGCTTTCAACATAGGGGAGCTCTGGTGGCCTAGTGGCAAGGAACTGCAACTACAATCCCAGAGGCGCACGGTTTGAACCCACCAGATGCTCTGCCGGGGAAGGAGGGACAATCTCCTCCTGTACCAGTCAGATCTGATTTGACGGTACATGCACACAAAAAAATAATAATTAAGAGCTTTCAACATTAAAATTAATTGATCTATTTATATCCTAAGTTCTAATATTTCATGGACCTCTACACAAGAAGTCCCAAGAGGTGTCTAGGCAACTGTAGTCACCCAAAATGTGTGTAACTTTTACTAAAATAATAATTTTTAAAAAGTTTATGTTGAAAAGCACATTTTCTTATCTAATTTTTAAAATGAGGTGAGGGATAAATCAATTACTGTAGAAGGAACCATTTCAGTTAACCATTAGTCAACTAGCTGAAAACTTACAATATCACCAAAAACTTAATATTCATAAAAGTAGTCTCATCTTTTCTGATAGAATCATATAATTTTCGCTAGTATAATGCTCACCAGTTTGATAGAATCATGGATCAGTGTCATTGTCTCAAACCGTTGTTTAGAAGGGCTTTTAAGGAAGGGAGTGAAACTAACTTCAAGAACTCTACTCATATTTGTAATCACAGATATTTTTATTCTAGCAAATATAAACAATATCTTCTGGGGAAACACTCACATTTGTGTGTGTGTGGTGATTACTAGTATATTATCTTCCTGGATGTTCACTAGAGGGTCTCACATTGCACATTCATTATACTTATTTAAGGGTCTATAGTTTAAGATGGAGCATTAATAAAGGTTGTTACATAGATCAGAGCATTTCACATTCTCCAAGACAAACCTATAAGCTTGATTCCCCTCCCCTCCTTGCCACCCCCACCAACACCCCTGCTCCCACTTTATTCAGTTTGGGAAATGCTAAGTGAGGTTTTCTTCCAGCTTTTTATTTTTCATTTTCTGCTTTCTGGACATTCCATTATAATATCATTTTGTCTTCTTGAGGTGCCCTTTATAATCCTTTGTTCAGCCCTTTCAACTTTTCTTCCCTTTGTTTTGGCTTCTCTATACTTTAGAGTAAAATTTTTAGGGTATTTTCTGACATCTGCTATTATTACTATTTTTTCCTCTTTCTTCATAGTGACCTTTCTTCTTTCTTGTGATTGATAACCTTGATGTCATTCCATAACTCTTCTGATCCTCAATCACTGGTGCTCAATGTTTCAAACTTATTCTTATCCTTTTAAATTCAGATGGAATAGACTGAAGATCATATTTTGGGTTTTCCTGTACCTGTTTTAATTTTCTTCAACCTCTATTTGAACTTGCACATGAGTGATTGATGATCTGTTTCATATTCAGCAACTGTCGTGTTTTCAACTACTAATATTGAGCTTCCTCAATGATTCTAAGAGGTTGTTGTGTGAGTAGAGCAAGGGAACACTACATGGTTTAAAATTAAGAAAGGTGTGCATTAAGGTAGTATTCTTTCTCAATATCTGTGCAATCTATATGCTGAGTTAACTACTTAAGAACCTGGGCTTTCTTGAAGAAGAATGCATCATCAGAATCAGGAGTAAATTCATCAGTAATCTGTTACACAGATGATAATCTTGCTTGCTGAAGGTGAGAACTTTAAGCACTTATAGCAGATCAATTACTACAGCCATCAAAATGTATTGCATCTCAACACCAAGAAAATAAAACTTCTCACTAGTGAATTGATAGGGAATATCATGGAAGATCAGGAAAAGACTGAAATTATCAATAATCTCTTCTTACTTGTATCCACAATCAATACACTTGGTACCCACAGTAATGAGATCAGGGGACGTATTGTATTAGGAAGTTTTGTCCTCAGGGACCTCTCCAAATTATTGAGTAGTATTGATATCACTTTAAGAACTAAGGTGCACCTGATTCCGTCCATGGTCTTTTCAATCAGTTGCTATACATCTGAGAGCTGGACAATGAATAAGGATGCCTGCGCAAGAATCAAAGTCTTTGAGCTATGATGTTGAAGAAAAGTTCTTAATATCCCATGAACTGCCAAAGAGAAAGCATTTAAGTCTTGGAGAAGGTGCATCTGGAGTGTTTTTGTAGGCAAAGATGATAAGGATTTGTCACATATATAATGGACATGTTGGTAAGGGAGAATATGTCCTTATAGAGGATCATCATGCTTGGAAAGGTGGAAGATGTTGAAAGAGAGGAAGACTCTCAACCAGTTGGATTGAACACAGTGACTGTAAAAATGAGCTTGAATACATCAGACATTATGAAGATAGCACAGGATAGGAGAGGGTTCAAATCTGTTGTTCAAAGAATCTCTATAAGTCATACACAACTCACCAGCACCTAACAGGTATTGTTTATATTCTCTTCTTCAAGTAAATTATTTCATCGATGAAGATAATTGGCAATGAGTAAAAAAATCTTAATAAAAGCACATAAGCAATTTATCACACGAGCTTCTGCGAGACATAGTTATTCATACCAGTGTAGTATGGGGTCTGCTGTGACACCTTCTGCCACACTCATTATACCCCCTTGCTCCACCCTTCTTCCCCCATACTCTGTGCTCCAAGATTTGAAAGTATGCTTGACCTTTGGCCTTCTGGGGGACGTAGTTATTCATACTTGCATGGTATGAGATCTGCTGAGGCACCTTCTGCCACACACATTGTATCCTCTCACTGCACCCTCTGTCCTTCAGCCTGAAGTGCAGGCTGTATTTAGAAGAGGCCATGGCACTAGGGGTATTATAGCTAATGTCAGATGGATCTTGGCTAAAAGCAGAGAGTATCAGAGGAATGTCTGTGTTTCATTAACTATACAAAGGCATTTGAATGTGTGGATCATAACAAACTGTGGCTGTCTCTGAGAAGAATGGAAATCCCAGAACACTTGACTGTGTTTATGCGAAACCTATATGTGGACAAGGAGGCTGTACTCAGAACATAGCAAGGAATGAGAGAATGGTTCAAAATTGAGAAGGATATGTGCCAAGAATATTTCCTATCTCCATATCTTTTCAATCTACATGTGGAACAGATTATCTGGGAGGCTGGGCTCTGTGAGAAGTGTGGCATCAGGATTGGAGGAAGACTCATCAACAATCTGCATTATGTAGATGACGCAACCCAGCTTGCTGAAACTGAAGAGGACCTGAACCACTTGTTTCAAAAGGTCAAGGACTGCAGTCTTCAATATAGATTGATGCTCAACATCAAGAAAACAAGAATTCTTATCACTGGGCATATTGGAAGCATCATGGTAAATGGTGAAGAGATTGAGATTGTTGAAAGCTTCAGTTTGCTTGGCTACACAATCAACATTCTTGGTTCAACATTTCAGCAGCCAGGAAATTAAAAGATTAATTGCATTGGGAAAGTCTGCTATCAGAGACCTCTCTAAAGTACTGATGAGCAATGATGTCAGTCTGGAGATTAAGGTGTGCTGGTACAGGCCATGCTCTTTTCAATTACTTGTTATACATAGGAGAGTTGATGCCTTTGAGCTGTGGGGCTGAAGAAGAGTATTGAATATACCAAGGACTGCTAGGTGAACAAACAAATTTATCCTGGAGAGGGTGAAGCCACAATGCTCCTTGGAGGCAGGGATTCTGAAGCTTCATCTGACATACTTTGGACATGTTGTAAGGAGGGACCAATCTTTGGAGAGGAATGTCATGCTTGGGAGGGTGGAGAGACAGAGCAAGAGAGGAAGACCCTCGATGAGATGGCTTGATTCAGTCACTAAGGTAATGAGGATAGATGTGTCAGAGACAATAAAATTGGCAGGGGATAGAACAAGGTTTAGGACTGTGGTACATAGGGTCGTTATGAATCACAGGGGACTAGACAGCAAATAACAACAACAATAAGCAATAAAAATGAGCAATTGCATAATTAAATAATATAATCGAAATATAAAGTTGCAGAATTTTTTAAATTCATGTATGAATGTATTTTGGAAGCATACTCTCGGGAAAATCTATGAACTTCGATAAATGATGATAGTTATAGAGGGCTTCAAGCTTTTGTTCATAGGGTCATTATGAGTTTTGCTCAACTTGACAGCAATCAACAACAACAATGTGAATGTATTGGTGTTATTTTCCTTTGTTCTTGTGTTAGCTGAAGAAATCACAGAAGTACCTATCATAAAACATACAAGAGCTGCCATATAAAGTAGAAAGGCAAGAAAGATAATGTTCTTTTTCCCCTATGGATTTTCATTCAATCATTAATGTATTTTGTTTTATACTATTAATCACAATTGGTTAATGCAATTAATTACTGTACCTCATCAAATTCCCATTGGTCTTTACCTTTTTATTAACTTAATTATAGATGGCATTATGATAAATGAAGAAAAGATTGAGATTTTCACTGATTTTATCTTATTTGCATCCATAATCAATACCATTTGTAACAGCAGTCATGAAATCAAATGACTGGAAAAATCTGTGGTCAGGAACCTCTCCAATGAGATGAAAAGCAAAAACATTGGCTTAGAACCTAAAGTGTCCTTGATTCAAGCCATGAGAGGTTTGGTTGTTGTTGTTGTTCTTTCATGGTTGTTTATTATTATTAT
>NW_006400229.1:499932-503704 GCF_000299155.1 Elephantulus edwardii | reverse complement strand
AGGGAAAAATTTAAACAAATGTATAACAAATCATTTTGAACAATGTGATTAGGTATTTCTGTCATGACATGACTCTAGAGCGATGGCTACATGGTGGAGTGGACCTGGGGGAGAGTTTGTAAAACAATGAAAGAATTATTTTACTTTTCCAAGAGGTTAATGTTCTGGGGGTGAGCCTTGGAGGGGACAAATGTGCAACAGTGAATGAATGGAAATCCAAAGCCTCTGTCAAATTTTACTGAAATTAATAACAAATTTAAATTAAAAAAAAAGAATTCAGTTAGAGTAAGGATGGCAATGGATTTATAACTGCTCGTGTTAATAACACTGTATCGTGGCATGGAGGAGGAATAGTGGAAATGTATCCACATTTACGACATTCCTTTTACCAAAACCATTTATGGAAAATAGGAACTCCACTGGGACATGTATCTCTGGATCAGAAATGATGATATTGTTAATATATAATGTTCAAATATGTATTCTTAAAGAAGAAGTCTTTGACAGCTCTATGAACACCAAAGGAACAATCATAGTGATAGTACTGTAGTGATAGAGGCCAGACTGAAAATTACTTGAAGTGAGGAAAAACAATAACAAACATTGTTTAATAATTTGGACATGGAGTGGGACAAAAAAGGGGGACATGCATAATGAAAAACAGGAAGTTGTTAAAAATGAAATTGAACACATCTACATCAATATACTAGACATTAGTGAGAAGATATGGACCATCCTTGGCCACTTTGAATCAGATAATCATATGGTGTATTATGCTGGAAATGAAAAACAGAAGAACAGTATTGAATACATGGTTAAAAAAATGAATTTCAAGTTCTATCCAGAAATACAATGCTGTGAGGATTAGAATAATTTCCATACACGTATAAGGAAGACCCATTAACAACTATTATTCAAAAATATGCTCATACATCTGGAGCCAAAGAGAAAGAAATTGAGAATTTTTACCAAATAACAGTCCCAAACTGACCAAACACTCAATCAAGATGCATTAGTAATTGATAACTGGAATGAAAAAGTGGGAATCAGTGAAGAAGGGACAGTAGTTGAAAAATATGAATTTGGTGATAGAAATGAGGCTGGAAATAGAATGATTGAATTTTGCATTTACAATTATTTATTGATTGCAAATACCTGTTTTAAAATACAAAAGCAAGAAACTTTACATACGGATCTCACCTGATGATGCTCATAGGAATCAGATTGACTACAATTATGGAAGAAAATGTTGGAGAAGCTCAATACCAGCAGTCAAAACTAGGCCTGGGGCAGACTGTGGGTCAGACCAATTACTCTATGTAAGTTGAGGCCAAAGAAAATGAAAATAAGTCCACAGGAATCAAGAAATGACCTTGAATCAATTCCATCTGAATTTCAAAATCACCTTAGGAATAGATTTGAGGCATTGAACACAAATGATTGAAGACCAGAAGAGTTGTGGGATGATATCTTAGTTATCTTGCATGAAGAAAGCAAAAGGTCATTAAAAAAATAGAGGAGAAAGAAAAAAAAAATAAAAATATATGTCACATTTGATTGTGCTAATGCAAACCTATCCTTGGACCAAAGGCAGTCTTCAGAACAGAGCAGGGAGACATTGGATGGTTCAAAATCAAGAAAGGAGTCTGTCAGGAATGTATTTTGTCTCCATACCTTTTCAATCTGTATGCATAATAGATCATCCGAGACGCTGGGCTGTACGAGGAAGAATGTGGCATCAGGATTGGCGGAAGAATCATCAACAACCTACATTATGTGGATGACACAACCCTGCTTGCCGAAACTGAGGAGGACCTGAAGTGCTCGCTGCAGAAGGTCAGGGACTGCAGCCTTCAATATGGATTGAAGCTCAACATCAAGAAAACAAATATTCTCTCCACTGGGCCAATTGGCAGCATCAGTATGGATGGTGAAGAGATTGAGATAGTTAATAATTTTAGTTTACTTGGTTTCACAGTTAACACTCTCGGTAACAGCATCCAGGAAATCAGGAGATGAATTGCATTGAGAAAGTCAGCTGTGAGGGACCTCTCAAGAGTACTGAAGAGAAACGACATCAGGCTGGAGACTAAGGTGTGCCTGATCTAGGCTGTAGTCTTTGCAATTACACACGGTGCATCACAAAGTTGAGCAATGAATAGGGATGGTAGAAAGAGAATTGATGCCTTTGAGCTGTGGTGCTGGAGAAGAGTGTTGAATATACCATGGACTGCTAGGAGAACAAACAGGTTTGTCATGGAGAGGGTGAAGCCAGAATGCTCCTTAGAATCGAGGATTCTGAAGCTTCATCTGACATACTTTGGGCATGTTGCAATGAGGGACTGGTCCTTGGAGAGGGACATCATGTTTGGGAGAGTGGAGGGACGGCGCAGGAGAGGAAGACCCTCTGTGAGATTGATCGATTTTGTGAGTGGAGTGGTGGGAATGAGTGTGTTTGAGACAGTGAGGTTGGTACAAGATAGAGCTACATTTAGGGGTCTTGTACATAGGGTTGCCATGAGTCACAAACGACTCGATTACACATAACAACAACAACAACAACATGTCACAAGAGACTTTAAAAATTCCACTGGAACGTTGAGAAGTCAAAACCAAAGAAAAACAAGCCAAAATAAGAGGCCTGAATAGGAGATTTCAAAGGCAGCTTGGGAGGACAAAGCAAGGTATTATAATGGAATGTGAAGAGAGCTGGAATTTGAGAATAAAAAGGGAAGCACTCACTCTGCACTTCTCAAGCTGAGAGAACCGAAAACAAATTTAAGCCTCCAGTCACAATATTGGAATATATTTATGGGCAACCTATTGAATAACCCAGAAAGCATAAAAAAAATAGATGGAGGGAATACACAGAATCATTGTATCAGAAAGAACTGATGGACACTGAAAAATTTCAAAAATACCATATAAACAGGAGCCAACAGTAAAAAAGGGGGATGTGGAAGCTTCATTGAACATGGGCAAAAAATAAAGCTACAGGAAAAGATAGAATACTACTTGACTTGTTTTGATTAATAAATGCACCCTTGGATATGCTCACCAGTCAATACCAGGAAATTTGGAGGACAGCTGTCTAGTCAACAGATTGAAAGAGGTCCATATTTGTTCCCATTTCCAAGAAAGTTGCTCCTACAGACTGAAAGGTATAGATCAGTATCATTATTATCACATGTGAGCAAAATGCTGCTGAATATCCTTCAATAACAGCTGAAACAGTACATAGATAGGAAACTGCCAGAAGTTCAAGAATTTAGAAGAGGCCATGGAACTAGGGACATCATTGGTGATATCAGATGGATCTTAGCTGAAAGTAAAAAATTCAGGAAGAATGTCTATTTGCCCTTTATTGACTATGCAAAATCATTCGACTAAGTAAATCATAAGCTATGGCTGGAAAATTTAATCGTGCTAATGCGAAACCTATACTTGGACCAAGACACAGTCGTCAGAACAGAGCAGGGCAACACTGCATGGTTCAAAATCGGGAAGGGTGTACGCCGGGGATGTGTCCTGTCTCCATACCTTTTCAACCTGTATTGTTGTTGTTGTTATGTGCCGTCGAGTCTTTTGCGACTCATAGCGACCCTATGTACAACAGCCCTAAACCCTGCTCTATCCTGTGTCAATCTCATTACCTCTGACACACCCACCCCGATTACCCCAGTCACTGAATCAATCCATCTCATAGAGGGTCTTCCCCTCCTACGCTGTCCCTCCACTCTACCCAGCATGATGTCCCTCTCTAAAGACCTGT
>NW_006400229.1:475123-498069 GCF_000299155.1 Elephantulus edwardii | reverse complement strand
CTCCTTGGAGGCAAGGATTCTCTGGCTTCGCCTGACATACTTTGGACATGTGGTAAGGAGAGACAGGTCTTTAGAGAGGGGCATCATGCTCGGCAGAGTGGAGGGGCAGCGCGGGAGGGGAAGACCCTCTATCAGGTGAATTGATTCAGTGACTGGGGTAATCAGGATGGGTGTGTCAGAGTTAATGAGATTGGCACCGGATAGAGCAGGGTTTAGGGCTGTTGTACATAGGGTCGTTATGAGTAACAAATGACTCGACGGCACATAACAACAACAAAAACATGGATGGAATGGAGAAGAATGGGAATTCAAGAGTACTTAATTATACTGGTGCAGAACCTATGTGTTGACTGGCTGTTGTGTGAACAGAGGGTGGGACAAATGTAATGATGTGGTGATCCTCTATTTTATGATTTAATGCAGTACTCTGTTATATGTTACTGATTTTTGTATGAGACAGGTCTTTGGATTCTATTATGTCAGTATGTAAAGAGACACTCACACACTCAATCATTGCCTTCTAGTAAAATAAGACCCATAGTTGACTCTCCAGGTAGGTTTTCATAGGGATAAATGATGGTAGAGAGCTTGCCTTTCTTCCATGGAGCATTGGTATATTCAAAACACATGACATTAGGTTGGCAGTATTATTTATTTTCAAGTAGTCCATCAGTGTTCTCAAGTAAAAAGCTGTTGTTCTTGTTGTGTGGCATTCAGCTGCTTGTGACTAAAGCGACCCTATATACAAGAGCCTTAAACCCTGCTCTAACCTGTGCCAACCTCACAGTCTTCGACACATCTACTCCCATTACCCCCATCACTAAATTCATCCATCTCATTGAAGGACTTCCTATCTTGCATTGTGCCTCCACCTTCCCAAAAATGATGTAAATCTCCAAGGACTAATCCCTCCTTGCAACATGTCCAAAGTACATCAGGTGGAGCTTCAGGATCCTTGCCTCCAAGGAGCAGCCCAGTTTTACCCTCTCCAGGATGAACCTGCTTGTTCTCCTAGCAGTCCATGGTATATTCAGTATTCTTCTCCAGCACCACTGCTCAAAGACATCAATTTCTCTTTCTATCATCCCTAGTCACTGTCCAGCTCTCTGACACATAGCACACAATTGTGAAGACTATGGCTTAGATCAGGCACACTTTAGTCTCCTGACGTAGTAGCTCCTCAGTACTCTGTAGAGGTCCCTGACAGCTGACTTTTCCAATATAATTTTTCTTTTGATTTCCTGGCTGCTGGTACTAAGAGTGTTGATTAAGGAACCAAGCAAACTAAAACTTTTATCAATTTCAATCTCTTCACCATCCATAATGATGCTGCCAATCAGCCCAGTGGTGAGATTCTTTGTTTTCTTGACCTTGAACTTCAATCTATATTGAAGACTGCAGTCCTTGATCTTCTGCATCAAGAGCTTCAGGTCCTCCTCTGTTTCAGCAAGCAGGGTTGTGTTACTATGTTGGTATGAAAAGGTGAGAAAAAAATGAGTTTCCTTTCATAATAAAAAAGTCATTTCTAGATCCATCATGAAATACAATATGGTGTGTGACAGGATAATATCTATATGTATACAAGGAAGTCCAGTGAATACCACTATCATTTAAATATATGTACTGACAACTAGAGCCAAAGAGGAAATAGAAGATTTCTACCAACTTCTGCAGTCATAAATCTATTGAACAAGAAGTCAGGTTGCATTGATAATAATGGGTAATTGGAATGCAAAAATTGTGAACAGGGAAGAAGGATCAATACCTGGAAAACATGGACTTGGTGATAGAAATGAAACTGAAGAATGAGAAAATTCTGCACATTCAAAGATTTATTCGTTGCAAATTCCTTTTATAAGAAACACAAACGCAGGCTATACATGAAGATTTCACCTGATGATATACCTAGGGATCAATTACATCTGTGGAAGGAATTACGGGAGAAGCTCCGTATCAGCTGTGAAAACCAAACCAGGTGCTGATTGTGGAATATACTACCAACTATTCATATACAAGTTCAAGCTGAAGTTGAAGAAAATAAAATTAAATACACAAGCTGTGGGAGAGTCTATTAAGAATATTGTCCACAAAGAATGAAAAGATCATTACAAAGGCAGAAGAAGAAGAAAAGATTAAGATAGATGTCAGATGAGACTCTGAATTTTTTATTAGAACACCGAGAAGCCAAAGGTAAAAGAAGAAATCAAGAAATTAAAGAGCTGAAGAGGAAATTCAAAGGGCAGCTCAGGATGATAAGCAAGGTATTATTAATGAAATGTGCAGAGTCAGAAAATCAAAAGGGCCAAACTCGCTCAGCATTTTTAAGCTGAAGGAACTGAAAAAAAAAATTAAAGCCGTGAGTGGAAATACTTAAGGATGCTTTGGACAGAATGTTAAATGATCCAAGAAGCATTAAAAGAGGATGGAAGGAGTATACAGAGTAACTCTACCAGAAGAAATTTGCTGACACAGAATTTCATGAAAAAAGGTATTGAGTAAGAGCCTGTGGAAATGAAAGAGGAAGTTCAAGCTTCTCTGAAATACTTGGCAAAAAACAAGTCTCCAGGAGGTGACAGCATACTAATTGACATATTTCAACAAACAGACTCTGCCCTGGATGTGCTCAGTATGTTATGCCAAAAAATCTGGAGGACAGGCACCTGATCAACTGACTAGAAGAGATTGATACTTGTTACATTCCAAAGAAAGGTAACCCAACAGAGTGCTGAAATTATTAAACAATATTATTATTATCACATGCAAGCAAGATTTTGTTGAAAATTATATAAAAATGACTGGAGCAACACATCAACAGATAACTTCCAGATGTACAGGCTGAGTTTAGAAGTGGCCATGGTACTATTATTTTTATAGCTAATGTTAGATGGATCTTGGCAGAAAGCAAGAATACCAGAGGAATGTCTAATCTGTGTTCCATTGACTAAGAAAAGGCTTTTGTATGTGTAGATCACAATCAACTGTGGTTGACTCTGAGACTAATGGGAATCCCAGAAAATTTGTGCTTATGTGAAACCTATACTTGAACCTAGAGGCAGTTGTCAGACCAGAGCAAGGTTCAAAATTGGGAAGGGTGTCAGCCAGGGATATATTTTGTCTCCATACCTTTTCTATGCAGAACAAATTATCTGGATGCTGGGCTATACGAGGAAGAAAGTGGCATCAGTATTGGAGGAAGATTCATCAACAACCTGCACAATGCAGATGATGCAAGTAAAGAGTAGATGTGTACTCAATTTTATTTATTTTCAGTGTCTTTGTCCTCCAGACAATATTTTACCTGCTAAATAAAATAATATTAATCCTAGATACATTTATCTTGTACAAAAGAAACCTAAATGTTATCTGGTATTTTAAAAACTTTTATAAGAAGAACAATTAGACTTTTGATTTATTATTGAGCTGTAGTGTTGGAAAAAAAGCACTGAACATCCAATGGATGGTCAAAGAACAAATTTTGGAGAGATATCTGGAGTGCTCATTGGAGGAAAGCATGATGAGTCTCTGCCTCACATACCTAGGACATGTTGCTAGGAGGGACTATTCCTTGGAGAGGAAGATAGTGTTTAAGAGTGGAGGATCGGTGAAGCAGAGAAAGACCCTTGATGAGGTAGATTGATGTGATGATTGCCACAATGGGCTCAGTTGTGTCAGGAATGTAAAGATGACACAGGAGAGGATGGGCTTCAGATGTGTTGTTCATAGGACTACTATTAGTCATAATTACCTTTATGGTACTTAACAACAACATTATTGTCATTGTTAAAAAAGGATCAATGGATAAAAGTGATACTATAAATTTAAAATAATTTTACGCAGTCATAATTGCAAAGGAATTCAAACAGTGAAATAATCCAGTTTGTTGCTATTGCTGTTAGGTACTGTTGAGTTGAGCACATCTCAGAGTGACCCCATGAAGAACCAATTTAAGCACTCAGTGTCTTGTGTCATCATCATCATTTTTGACACACTTGAGCTCCCTGCTGAGTCATTGTGTGAATTAATCTCATTTACAATCTTCCTCTCCTTTGACCCTCTATCTTTTCACTCATGATGTTCCCTTCTGTGGAATAGTCTAGCCTAGTTACATGTCAAAAAAAAGAAAGACACAGCTTAGCCATCTGTGTCTCCAAGGAGCACTATGGCTGCATTTTTTTTCCTGTTTGTTCTTTGAGTAGTCCATGGGATATTCAGTACTGTTCTCCATCACCACAACTCAAAGGCATTAATTCTTCTGTCATCTGCTTTCATTGCCCAGCTCTCTGATGCATAGTAAGTGCTTGAGAAGACCATGACCTGTTTTAGGAGCCACTAACTTCAATAACTCAGTAACTACATCTTTGAATGAGATTAGAATAACAATTCTGCACTGATTCAACTTTTTTCTCTTCCTTGACCTCTTCAGTTTTTCAGGGATTTCTGGTGCTTTAGTGGAAAGGTGTTGCCCTATCAACTCAACAGCAGTTAGTTCTAATTCACCAGCTGTGCTGTGGGAAATAAATGCATAATCCATACAGTTTCCAGCATCTGAAAGCTTGGTAAACTGTTAGCTGTGTGTTTGTTCTTATCCTAGAACACATAACAACAATAATTTTTGTTTTAAGACTTTAGCTTCCATAAGAATGGTTATGATTTAAATATTAAATCAAAAGGGACAAATTAGCTCAGCATTTCTTAAACTAAAGGAAGCGAAGAACAAATTCAATTCTCAAGTTCCAGTATTTAAGGATGTTTTGGGCAAAATGTTGACTGTTCCTTCCTGCATCAAAAGAAGATGTAAGAATATACAGAGTCATTATACCAAAAAGAATAGGCTGACACCAAAGAATTTTATGCACTTCACCAAAGAAGACATTCAGATGGCTAACAAGCACATGAAGAAATGTTCAAAATCCCTAGCTTTAAGGGAGATGCAAATTAAAACAACTATGAGATATCATCTCACCCCAGTCAGAATTGCAAAATTTAACAGAACAGTAAGCAACAAATGCTGGTGAGGTTGTGGAGAAACTGGAACCCTTATTCACTATTGGTGGGAGTGTAAAATAATGTGGAAGGCGGTATAGCGCTTACTGACATCCAAGCAGAAATATGCACATCCATGTTTATTGCGGCTTTGCTCACAATAGCAAGGAGTTGGAAACAACTTAAGTGCCCGTCAACAAATTAATGGATAGAGAACCTGTGGTATAGTCAAACAATCTAATATTATGCTGCATTGAAAAGCATAAACTCATGCAATATTATTAAAAATGGGTGACTCTGGAGGACATTATGATGAATGAAGTATCTCAGTCAATAAAGGACAAATACTGCATGGTGCCACTATTATAAAACAGGACTGACATCGGGGTTGGGGAGAGACTGAGAAAGATGGGTTCAATAATGTATACTGCATTGAATCAGGTGAGGGAGAAAACTGTTTAAAGGGATATGTGACTAGGTAGTTTGTCATGACAGGAGCCTAGAGCAAAGGCTACATGGTGAAGTGGACCTGGGGGAGGGTTTGTGAAACAATGAAAGAATTTGTCTCTTTTCATATAGTGTTATGTATCACGGGGAGGGGGTTGGGAGGGGAAAAAAGTGCAACAATGAAGGAATGGAAATCCAAAGTCTCTATAAATTGTAACTGAAATTAAAAATAAATTTAAATGAATTTTTTTTAAAATAAAAAAAGAAATGGTATTAGGTCTGTCAGAGATGATGAAATTGGCTCAGGAGAGGGCAGAATTCAGAACTAATGTTCATAGGGTTCCTATGAGTTACAGGTGACTCGATGGTATGTAACAACAACAAAACAAGAAGTCTTCTTGTACTAAACACTGAACTTAACATTTAGACTAACTGAAAAGTCAGTAGTTCAAATCTACCAGCTGAGAAAGATGAGATTGTCTGGTCATCTACAGAGTTACAGCCTCAGAAAGTCTGTGGGGCCGTTCTAATCTGACCTGTGGAATCACCATGGGTTGACATTGACTCCATGCCAATAGATTAGTGACGGTAAGCAGGGGCTATGAATTAACATTTACTTTTGAATCAACTGGATATACAAGCTGGCAAAATTTTCCTTTTTTTTCTTATGCCTTTTTCTCACCCTATCCAAGACTGGTTCTATGGCTTGAAGACGTCAATCTATATAGTCCTATAAACTCTGTGACCTGAATTCTCACACAAAACTTTATAAGATTATTCTTGCATATCCCCTCTTCCCTTCCCTTATCCTAACCTCCACAATGACCCCCTCTTGTTCCAAACTATTCTCATCCATATATTGTATAATCAAATATTCCTTTCAGACAGTTCTGCCCCTCATCTGTTCCAATTCCTTGGGGTCGGGAGGAAAATGGGCAACAATTAATGAATGAAAATCCAACTTTTCTGTAAACTTTTGTTAATATAATAAAGAAAAGATTTAAATAAGAAAGCATTTTATGAAACAACATATGATCAAGAGGCAATAGAGATAAAGGAGGAAGTTCAATCTACTCTGAAGGAATTGACATAAAACAAGGCCCCAGGAACTGATGGCATTATAAGTGATATTTTTCTACAAACAGATGCTGCCCTTGATGTGCCCACCAAGTTGTATCAAGAAACCTGGACATCTGATTGAATGAGATTGATATTCATTCCCAAACCACTCTGATTCTACAGAGTGTAAAAAATATGAAACAATATCATCAATGTCAGAACAAGATCCTACTGAAGATTATCCCCAAAACAATTGGTATAGTACATCAACAGAAAACTGCTAGATGTACAGGCTGGGTTTAGAAGAGATAATGGCACTAAAGACATTATAGCCAATGTTAGGTGGATCTTAGATGATAACAGAGAGTATCAGAGGAACTATGTTTCATTGACTATGCAAAGACATTTGAGTGTGTGGATCACACCAAATTGTGGCTAACCTTGAGAAAAATGGGAATCCCAGGGATGATAGAAAACTAACTGAAGCCTTTGCGTTCTGGTGCTGGAAAAGAGTACTGAACATACCTTAGACTGCTAAGAGAACAAATAGGTCTGCCCCGGAGAAGGGGAAATCAAGCTGTTCCTCAGAGACAAGTATTTTGAAGCTCAATCTCACATACTTTGGCCATGTTTCCAGCTTGGAAAGATGGAAGGTCACCACGAAAGAAGACAACCCTGTATGAGATTAACTGACTCAGTGACTTGGGTCATGGGGCTGGGTGTGCCAGAGACAAGAAATATGCTCAAGGTAGAGCAAGGTTCAGAGCTGTTGTACATAGATTTGCTAAGCATCACAAGAACTTGACAGCACATAACAAAAACTTCTCTTTTAATCTTTATCATCATTTCTTGGGTCTACATTTTTCTGAGCTTCTCTGAGATGCCAAGTGTTTTGATTCTCAATTATTTTCAAAATTAGTCTTTGTTCCTACATACACATCTTTGTCCGTGTAAATAAGGTGATACTGACCAACAATCTAAGAATATTTTGTCAATACATGGACTGGGTTTTGGTCCAAAAGAAGTACTCTATTTTAGACCATTTCTGATGGTAATGAAATTTCACTTATTCTTTTGTGGAACTGGATTTTATAGAAGTCATTTTTTAGCAGTTTTCAGGACATGCTCTACCTAATATCATGAACTGGTCAATCCCCTTAGTGGATTATAATTCCATTTGCAGTTTAAACTGAACAATTCTTTATAAAATTTTGCTGAGCCAGTAATTTTAGGTGAATTACCTATTAGAAAGGTCAAATCAAAGCAATTTACTGCACTTATGAAGAATATCATTGTCTAGTTATAAAAGAGAATAGACTACAAGTCTATAATAGCTATTTATAATTCACAAACCCAAGAATTTTATGCTAGTGGTATAGTCAGCAGTGTGTGGAAGGATGCAGCCCAATAGAGGTTGGAATTTACCAAAAGCTCTGTGGAAGAAAAATAACATTCTCCCATTATGACGTATAGTCTTGAAAATGCATTATAAGTTAGAAATTACTCCACAGTAGTGTTTTCCTAGAAGTAATGCTTTTATTTATTATCTATTTAATTTTGAGGACACTCTATTGCCTAATGGTTAAAGAGTAGTGCTGCTAACCCCAAAGCACAATTATTCAAACCACCATCTGTTCTGTATGTAGATATATGTGTGATCTCCTGCTCGATTTAAAGCCTTTGAAAAAATATAGTGTTATTTATCACTTACTTACCGTGTAATGACACTTAACAATAACAACATATTTAGCGTTACGGCAACAAGACTATTGTAGCTTAATTAAAATCATATAATAATAATAATGCTGTCAAAAGTTTAAGATCATACTTACATGATACTGGTTATTAAGATTTAATTTCATTAAATAGTGATTATGAGGTTTTTTTTCTTATTAGACGCTCATAACAACGCAATGAAAAAGATCGGAATTTTTCCCTACACTGAGTCATTGTTGTGTTGTTGTTGTTAGATGCTCTCAAGGCAAACACAACTCAAACGACCCTATGAACAAAAGATGTGAACCCTGTTCTATTCTGCACCATCCACACACTTCCTGACACACAAGAGCCCGTTGAAGCAGTCACTGTATCAATACACGTGATTGAGGGTCTTCCTCTCCTTTGCCAAGCCTCTCCTGATTCCAACATCATGTCTTTCTCCGAAGAATAGCACCTCCTAACAATATTTCAATGTATGTGAGACAAAGCCTCATTGTCCTTGCCTCTGAAGAGCACTCTGGCAGAACCATCTCCAAGATGTACTGTTCATTCTCTTGGCTGTCCATGGAATGTTCAGTGAATGCTGTTCTCCAATACCACAGCTCAAAGTTCTAATTCTTTTTCTGTCATCCTTGTTCATTGTCCAGGTCTCAGCTGCACACCTAGTAATCAGAAAGACTATAGCATGAATCAGATGCACCTTAGTCCTCAAACTGCCATAACTACTCCTGACTAATTTGGAAAGAAAGGTCTTTAACTGCAGATTTTCCCAGTGCAATGCATCTCCTTATTTCCTGACTGCTCATGGCAAGGGTGTTAATGTGGATCTGAGCAAGATGAGGCTATTGACAGTTTCAATCTCCTCTCCATCTGTCATGACCTGCCTATCAGTCCAGTGGTAAGAATCTTCATTTTTCTGACATTGACATGAAATCCATACCGAAGGCTGCATTCCTTGATCTTCTGCAACAAATGCTTCAAGCCCTCCTTTCATTCAGCAAGGTTGTGTCATCTGCTTAAAGCAGGTTATTGATGAATCTCTCTCCAATCTTGATGCCACACTCCTCCTCATAGAGTTCAGCTTCTCAGATAATTTGCTCAGTATACAGGTTGAATAGCAATGGAGAAAGAGTACAACCTATTGGTCTTCCTTCCCAATTCCAAATCATTCAGTGCTCTCCTGTTCTGTTCGCACAACAGCTTCCTGATCCAGATATAGACACATGCTTCTCAATGTCAGCCATAACTCGTCATGATCTACAAAGTCAAACACATTTCCATAGCCATTTAGACATTTTTCTGGTATTCCTTACCTTCAGCTTGTATCCATCTTACATCAGCAGTGATATCCCTGGTGTCATGGTCTCTTCTAAATCCTGCTTGAACTTCCGGAAGTTCTTTATTGTTGTACTATTTCATCCATTTTAGAATGATCTTTAGCAGTATTTTGCTTGCATGTAATATCAATAATGTTCTTTGATAATTTTCACATTCATTTGGATCACCTTTCTTGGGAATGGCAACAAATATGGACCTCTTCCAATCCACTGGGCAGAGAGATGTCCTCCAAATTTTCTGACATAGACTGGTGATTACATTCAAGGCTGCATTTGTTAACTGAAACAAGTCATTCCTGTCGATTTCTAGGGCTTTATTTTTTGCCAAGATAGTCAATGAAGTTTCCACTTCCTACTCTATTACCCTTGGTACTTCCTACTCTATTACCCTTGGAAAGGAAGTTTCCACTTCCTACTCTATTACCCTTGGTTCATATGGTACTTCTTGAAATTTTTTTGTGTCAATCACTTCTTTCTGGTACAGTGACTCTGTACATTGCCTCCATATTATTTTGTTGTTCTCTGGGTCATTCAATAGTATCTTTCAAAATTGTGGCTCAAGGATTGAATTTGGTTTTCAGTTCTTTCTGTTTGAGAAATGCAGAGTGAGTTCTTGCTTTTTTATTCTCCAATTCCAGATCTCTGCACATTCCATTATAATACTTTTTTTTTAATCCTCCCAAGCTGCCCTTTGAAATCATCTGTTCAGCTCTTTCACTTCAATATATTTTCCTTAGATTTGGCTCTTGACACTTCAGTGTAATTTTCACAGTCTCCTCCCACATCCATTTTGATTCGTTACAATATCTAATATGTTGAATTGTTACAGTCATTGGGTAAATCTATCTTTCCAACAGTCTTCCCTTTCTTTTACTGATCCTCTTTCACTCTGACTATAATGTCTTTTTCCAGAGACTGAAACATACTTTCAATACACCCAAAGTACAGAAGACAAAGTTTCATCAATCTTATCCCTAAGGAGCTCCCTTGTTGAACTTTCTTAAAAACAGACTTATTTATTTATTTTTGGCAGTACATGAGAGATATAGTACTCTTTTTTAACACCAAAAATCCAAAGGAGTAAATTTTTCTGTCATCTTTGTTCATTATCCAACTTTTAGATCCATAAGTAGCTATTGAAAATACACGGCTTTGATCATACCTTAGTCTCTAAACTGATTTGATGAGCTGTGTTGCCAACACAAAAGTTTACTTTTTGAATCGACCAGCTTCTCTGCAGAAAAAAAAAGATGGACAATGTCCCCTTGTGAGACTTACAGCCTCTGAAAACTTGTTGGAGGGTAGCTTTGAAATAATTGTGACTCAATAGCACTAACAGTAATAATAATAATAATATTAATAAATATTAACAAATAATAATAATAATTATAAACACTAACAACAGCAGCACTTTGGAGAATTCCTCGACAGATTTTCCAAATACAGAATATTTTTTTTATTTCTTGATTCAAATAATTTTATTTCTGTTTCAAAGTGTACTGATTATGGATCCAGTAAAAATCTTTTTCTCCTTCAAAGTGAGTAATTTGCAGATCCAAGTAAAATGAAATCACCGAAAAATTCAATCTTTTTTTCAACTATCATTATATTGCCTTTTGATACTGTGGAGGGTTTTTATTTTCTTGATGTTAAGATGCAATCCTTATTGAAAGCTGTAGGCTTTTCTTTCTTTCTTTCTTTCTTTCTTTCTTTCTTTCTTTCTTTCTTTCTTTCTTTCTCTTTCCTTCCTTCCTTCCTTCCTTCCTTCCTTCTTTCTTTCTTTCTTTTTTTCTTTCTTCTCTCTCTCTCTTTCTTGCTTTCTTTCTTTAGCTGTAGTGTTTGGTTTGTTGAAGCAAGCGGTTCAAGTCCTCTTTATTCTCAGAAAGCAAGATTTTATCATCTGTGTAATGTAGGTTGGTGCTGAGTCTTCCTTTAACCCTGATGTTACATTCTTCTTAATATAGTCCAGCTTCTAGAACAATTTGCTTAGCATACAGATTGAAAACGTATGAAGCAAGGATCCAACACTGAAGAAACTGTCAAATATCCTAAGCTTTAAATATATGGAAGAATGACTATTTAACTGAATTATTGATGTTTTGATTTTTCACAATGAAACTTAATCATTTAGATTTATGGGTAACTGACAATTCACTAGTTTCATTGTTCACTTCATCTATACTTCAATCAAAGTAAAATAAAATATTTAAGAATTCCCCAAAGAAGAGCTTTTCTGTTAAGGTTATACGTGAACTCTACCAAGATTTTAATTAGTTATGTTTTTAATACTTTTACTTTCACCACTTAACTATTAAGTATATTGTTGTTAGATTCCTTTGAGTCAAGTATGTCTCATAGCGACTCTGTGAAAAGCTTCCCTTTACTGTGCCATCCACATCATCTCTGACACACTAGAGCCCAGTGCTGAAATCACTCTGTCAAACCATCTCATTGGGGTGTCTTCCTTTTCCTAACTGACCTTCCATTTTTCCAAACACGATGTCACTTTCCAAGAAATATCTCCGTCTAGCCACCTGTCCAGAGTAGAAAGATAAAGCTTTGCCACTTTGCATCCAAAGAGCACTTCAGCTGAACCTTTTCAAAGACATATCAATATGTTCTCTTGGTAATATATGGGATATTCAATTCTTTCTTTTTATGGGGGGGGATATTCAATTCTTCTCTCTAGCACCACAACTCAAAGGCATCAGTTCTCCATCTGCCACCCCTATTCATTATCCAGTTCTCTTATGCATAGCAGATAATTGAGAAAACCATGGCCTGAATCTGGCACACTTTAGTCTTCAAAGTTGCATCATTACTCTTTCAGATTTAGAAGAAATCCCTGATGGCAGACTTGTCCAATGCAATACATATTCTGCTTTCCTGAATGCCTTACCAAGGATGTTGATTGTCCATTCAAGCTCACTCTCTACCTCTCCAAGTGTGATGTGTTTCTTCACAACAGAATTGTTGCCTCCTGGTCCAATGTAGGTGAGATGGAGTTTCAAAATGTTTGTCTTCAAGGAGCAACCTTGTTGTATCCTCTCTAGGACAGCCCTATTTATTCTCTTGGTAGTCCGTGGCATATTCAATACTCTTCTCCAGAACCACAATTCAGAGACATCTATTCTTTTGTTACTCTTATTTATTGTCCAGCTCTCAAGATGCATAACAAACAATTGAGAAGATCATGAACTGAATCATGCACACCTTAGTCTCTAGAGTGATATCATTGTTTTTTAGCACTCTGAAGAGGTCTTTCTCTTTTGGTTTCCTGCCTGTTGGGGTCAGAGGTATTGATAGTGGATCTGACAAAAATAGATAGGTCAAAGGTAAAGTCTGATAAAATTATATAACTCATTTGAAAAAAGAAAATCAATTACCTGGGCATAGAAACCCTGATCAGATGCCCTAGCCAAGTTATTTACATAATTTTTAAGTCTAGAAAATTAGACTTGAGTGAGTCTTTAGAGACACAGTAACAATATTTCAAATTTTGAGAGAGTCTCTAAAGAGAGATCCTAGCAATATTTTAGAACAACTCATAAGTGTTTCAGTCTTTCATTCATTGGGTTGTTATGAGTCATCTTTGACTCAATGAAACTTAACAACAACAACAATAGCAACAAGTAGAGAGCTCTGTTGGCCTAGTGGATAGAAAGTTATGCTATCAAGCCAAAGGTAGGTGGTTTTAATCTGCGGCCCTCCAGCCTGGATTAAATTGGTTTTTTGTCAAACATTCTTCTAAGTGGTATAGCACTGATCTGTCCATTTTCTGTACAGAGGTAACTTGCAGTTGCTGTTATACTAAACACTGTGACACTGATGTGTCAAATGTGATAATGGTTGCCCATGGTAGACAGTGTTTGGTGGAGGGCCCTGATTAAAACAAGCTTAGAAGCAGGAGTGACACCCACTTCTTGCCTCTGAAAACTCTATGAACTTGGAGAAAGGATGAAAGTTATACAGTTGTTTAGGTGTTTAGTTCATAGGATCACTATGAGTCATTTACAACTACATGGCACTTACCAACAACAACAATATAAGCAAATTATTTGGATATTTTCCTTAGTCATCAAGAAATAGTTTAATTGTGCACATGTATGTCATCAAAAGCCTTTTTAAATACAAAACCAAATCCAAACAGCTCATTTTCCCAGCTTGGAAATAGCCCCAGACTGGATTCTGCTAAGGTGTGTTTTCTGGTTCGGGGTGGAGGGTAGGGTGTGGCTATTGTTCACAATAAGGTGTGAACTGTTTTCATTTGCCATCATATTTTAAAAAGACTTTGAATGCCAGTCTGGGTCTATTTCCAGGAAGGAAAGACAAGCAGAATTGCCAAATTTTGCTAAGGTGTGTTTTCATGTTTGGGGTTGAGACTATCAAATGAGGGCATGAGCTGATTGGATTTGGTCTCATATTAAAAAGGGCTTTTTAGCCCTTGGGCTTGTGGCCTTTGGACTTTCTTTTTGTGGATCTTCTGAATAAACCAGGCTTGGAAGCAGGAGCCTCCGGAAACGTTATGAAATTGGAGAAAACAAAGTTTTCTGTTCAAAACTTTCCTTCATAGGGTCGCTATGGGTCGTCTACAATTCTATGGCACATAACAACAGCAACATATCATCAAACTGACTATATAGAACAAATTACAAATATACACACCAGTGTCAAGAAAAGTAACAATAATAATAACATCTCTATGAACAGAGAAAGAGATCTATCTATTCACCCATCTACAGAGAAAAAACATATTCTCTCAGTTCTGAATAGACTTTGAGCTCACTTATCATTTAACATGACAACATGAAAAATATGGAAACAAAAAAAGTAAATGAAATTATATATGCCCTTTTTGAAAGGTTCTTTCATTTAGTAAACAATATCCAGTGTCATTGTATGCATGATCTGAGATGAGCATGAATATTCAGAAATAAATATAACACAACCCCATGCTTTAAAGAACCCATATCCTCATGGAAAGGCATTCACATAAGTACATAAATTCCCTAAACTCTGATGAGTTCTATGATAAAAACGCATATGTGCTGGGAGGATGGAGCTAAAAAGAAACAATAAAAGAAAAGTGCAACCTCAACCTAACAGTCATTCTCCAATGAGATGCTGGTCACCACAGGTACAAATAAATCACAAACCATGAGAACAGAGAGGAGCATAGATCAATACTTTCCTTTAGGACAAGAGAAAGAAATAAACAAAGAAAATATGGGTTTCTGTATGGGTCTTCCTTTCTGCAATTAAATGATAACTATTTCAAACCAATATCAAGAAAAGATATGAGAACCAGAGTTGTTGCTGGGCTGTGGGCTGTCCTCACACGCTGGATCAGTAGCCACCAAGTCTAGAACCTCAAGGAAGGAAGTAAGAACCAGGGGTTTTGCTAACAAGGAGTTACCTCCACATCGGGCCCCAGTGGCCACCATGTCCTCAATTCCGAGGATGGACACTAGGGACTGAGTTTTTGCTGACTCATGGGTCAACTTCATACTCTGACCAAGTAGTCATGTAATCTACAGCCCTGAGGAAGATGGTGAGATTAGGATAAGTCAGGGGCCATTCCTATATCATGACCAGAAGGCATTGAGTCCACAGCTTTTAAGAAAGCCACTAGTGACTGGGATATTGATGAATCATATTCTATCCCCAAACTCTGGCCAAGCATGCACCAAGTCCAGAGCCCTGAGTTCAGCAGAGAGAGGCCAGGAATGTTGCTGAGTAGAAGGTTGTCCCACACTCTGGTCCAGCAGTCACCAAGCCCAGAGTTGAATGAGTCCTTATCTTTTGCCATTCCTTGCTTCCCTATCCCAGTCATGATGTTTATCCTTCCATCCCCCCGGCCCTCATTTAGAGAGAAAAAACTTTCATCAGCAACAGGTTATTTAAACTTTTGGTCCCTGAGTTTTACTGTAGTTGAGTCTGTAATTAGGCATTTGCACCATGGAGGTTTTGGTGGGGTTTGCTTCAGTCTGGGGTTCTAGGGATGTTGTGGAGGGAATTGCCTCTGCTGACAATTCAGGAGAGGAGCTCATGTGGGCTGCCGGACTTCAGGGAGGTTTTGGTGGTAGCAACCCTCTGTCTAGTGCCCTGGGAGGGTTAGATTGATGTGGGAATCTGGGGATGACTTGAGGGGAGCAAGCTTGTTCTGTGGAAGTGTGGATGGAGACTGGCTTGATCTTTAGCCCTTGACAGGTGTTTTTTTTTTTTTTTTGTTGTTTGTTTTTTTAAACAACAGCCTCTAGCTGTTGAATAGCAGTCACTTTTTGGCTGTATGTTATATTTTTTTTTTTTTTTTTTTGTGGGGGGAAGGGGGGAAGGCTGACTTAGTCGGTTACACTAAGGAGGTTTTGGAGGGAGCTGTCTCCATCTAGGACATGAAAGAGATATTAGTGGAGCCTGTCTTGGTCTGGAAATATAGGGATGGTTTGGTAGGGTACTTTTGATCTGAGGGTCTGTGGATCCTTTGGTGGGAGCTGGATTGGCCTGTTGCTCTAAGAAGGCTATGGAGAAACCTGCCTCAGTCTAAGCCTCTGTGGCAAGGTGGAGGGGTCTGGCTTGGTCTAAGGATCTGGGGAGGTTTTCATGGGCCTGCCTTGGTCTGGTGCCTGGGGAAGAGCTGTTTGGTCTGGTTTGTTCTGCTCCACTAGGGAGGTTTTGGCAAAGGTTGCTTCTGCCTGGGATTTTGGGGAGGCACAGGTGTGGAGGGAACTCTAGGGAGGTGTTGGAAAGGCTGACTTGGTTTGGGGTTATGGAGAGGGTTTAGTGGTGACAGGCTTAGTGTGGCGAGACCTAGAGATGCTCTAGGTGGGATCCAGGATCTGCCAGGAACTATCATCAGACTTGGGGAGGTAGGACATCTTGAGAATGAAGCCATCAGAAGGAACTTCACTTGTGGTGCTTGGAAGACCTAAATCCATGTAATGAAAGTGAGCATGCACAGCTTCTTCTTTGTGTCCCCTTTGATTGTGCCTAAAGGGCTTGTAGAATATGTGCTGATTGAATAGGGTGAGCTGTTCCCCACAATCCTGGCCCATTCTTATGAGTACATAGTGCACTTCATAAGGGCTCCTCCTCTTATGCTTATTGAGTCTACCCTTATCTGGTAGTTGTCCACCTAGACATTAAGACTTGTTCCAATTCTGATTCTTTTAACAAATTTTGTCATCCTGAGCCCTCAGTCACATGGCTCACAGCCTTATCCTCCACTCACAGTGTCCCTATCCCTCAGCAAGGAATTCTTGCACCTGGGAGATCTACAGCAGTGTCCAGCAGAACAGGGGCATCCTTCTGCCAACTGTACTTCCTCAGAAGGTGGGATACCAAGAACAAAGAAGCAGTATCCATACCAGCCCTTAAGCCTGATAAATAAAGCCCCCTCTTCTTATGCAGAGAGATCAGCTACAAATCAATTGTCACAGAGCTTATATCACTTTGCTCACTTTCATTACATTTCAAGAAATCAAGTACAGACTGCAGAAAGAGCACTGTGGTGACTACCAGGGAAGGTGGATTATCCCAACTACCTGGACTCCAGTTACAATTCTGTCTCAATCTGCATAGCAACCACTGTCTCTAATGGTTCCAAGTTCTCCAGCTTCCTCTCCTGGAATGTACAAATGAGAAGGGATAATATTTGTAAAAAATCACTTTCTAATGATGTCTTACTACAAATAAGAAGTATTTGTCACTATTATATAATAATATAGTAATTACAATTGTTGTTGTTATATGCCATCAAGTTGCTTGTGACTCGTAGTGACCCTATGTACAAAAGCACTAAACCCTGCTCTATCCCTTGCCAATCTGTCTCTGACATTCTTATTCCCATTACCTCAGTGACGAAATCAATCCATCTCATTGAGGGTCTTCCTCTCCTGTGCCATCCCTCCACCTACTCAAGCATGACAGCCCTCTCCAAGGACTGGTTCCTCCTTGCAACATGCCCAAAGTATGTCAGATGAAGCTTTGGAATCCTTGACTCCAAGGAGCATTTTGGCTTCACCCTCTCCAGGACGAACATGTTTGTTCTCCCAGCAGTCCATGGTATATTCAATACTCTTCTCCAGTGCCAAAGCCTAAAGGCATCAACTCTCCTTCTATCATCCCTAGTCATTGTCTAGCTCTCTGAAGCATAGCATAAAATTTTAAAAACATAGCATAAAATTAAAAACCAATAATTCTTCGTCAATATTAACGGCAAATTTATAGAACTTTATTTTAAGGCAATAGAGATAAAAGTACTGTCAGTACAATAAACTTACTTTTTAAACTCACAAAAAAGTAAAGAGAAAAATAAAAGTGAATGAAAAAGAATCTGTTTGAAGAAATTAAGTTAGACTGCTAAGATGATGCAATTCTCAACTGTTTTTACTGAAATTTCCCACAGCTATTACAATAACTATGTTGCAATACGTTTTTGAGTATTGGAAGATTTTCATCCTAGTAAAATGCGAATGTCCCATTTATTCTGAGGTCCCATGTTTACATGTCTCTATATGTGTGTGGCATTATGAAGAGGGAGGCCAAAGAAAATTATAACAATGCACCTGTCTATTTGGTAGCCCTCATACCCAGCAGAAACTTTCTGGCCCCATCTGGTTATAATCTTATGCTCTGAAGCATGATAATCGAGGGACCTTTTAATTTTTATCTCAGTTAGTATAATTGCACATGCTATTCTTATTCAAAATGGGCCATGTTTTGCCAAAGGCCAAAAACAAACAGTTTCCATTGCCTTTAATGTGAGGACAGGCACAAGAAATTGACAAGTGTATCCAACGCATGACTTTTTTTGTATTGTAATTACCTTATGAAATGTTAGGTGTTGTTTTGGGTTTGTTTTTTTTTTAATTAATAAGGTTCAATTGGGAAAAGCTTCACAAATTATTCATTTGCTATAAACAGTATTTTCTAGAACCCTTTCAGAAAGTGTGTTTTGTTTTCATTAAAAAGTGGTGCTTTGCTATCTGTACCCAAGAAGTATGGCATTGAGTCAGCTTGTATGCTAACAATTTAGAAAGACTGAAATTTTTAGTGCCAGAATTCCAACAGATGCAGAATGTGCATGCCTCAAAAGGATAAACACTTAAGAGAACCATGCATCACCTTTTCACACAAAGACAAGGGCAATTGGTATAGGGAATCCAAAGAATCATAGCTAATTAAGCCGATTTTAACATGAATTCAATGCTTTATAGAATTCTTCGGGGTGAAGAGAAGAAAAGCCATTGATTAAAAATACAGAAGAATTGACTATAAAGAGGGGGGGGAAGTGCTCTTTTTATTTTTTAGTACTCTCCCTTCACTCATTTCTCTATTTATATCTGTTCCCCACTTCTTCCATTTTCATCCCTGTTAATCTTCTAAGATTGATTCTTTGACTAAATCTTTCATTAGCCTTTAATAGTAGTGGTCTTACACTATAATTGCCCTTTTTGATTCATTTTTGTGATTAAATTTCTCCAAAATATTTCTAAGTTAATTAACCCATTACAATATGTTATACAAGTAATATGACTGTTTAACATTGTTGTCACTGTGTACCATTGGGATGAAACCCAACCATAGTTGACCCTCCAGTAGGTTTTCATAAGCAGTTAATCACATGGGAGGAGTTGCTCATTCTTCTCCTGTGAAGCAGTTGGTGAGGTTTACATTAGTTTTGTCAATTACACCCTTTACTCTCTTCTCAAAATATTATTTTAAGTGCACTATGTCATTTTAAAAGAAACACAGTACTGTGGGGCAAGGGAAGCATCAGAACGGTAGATTGACAAATCTAATTCACAGGAAGGGAATACAGTGTGCTCATAAATGCACAGCATGTGTGTTACTTATGTGAAAATCAGTTAATTATATTTTATTTTAACTTCCCTAATGATGAGAATAATAAAACAATTTCTCCTATAAATAAATAAAGGAGGATTGACATGATTCTGAATCAAGACAGTAACAGTAAGTTTCATTTTGTTTTAATGATGATAATCACTTGGTTCCTGGTAATATAATTTCATTTTAAAAAATCCTACTTGTGCAGTTTTAAAGATTGGCATTTGTGATCTTAGCCAAAAAATTGACTTATTAGAGTCATTACTGTTAGCCTACCCTGGTCTCTAAATACCTTAACCAAAGACACATGATCTTGCAAATCAACAAGATATTGCAAATCAATAACTATGAGACTAGGATAAAGAAAGAATGCTTCCCACAATGGCCAGCAAAATGAGATGAACAAGACTGTGGTGAAAAGACTTGAAGGAGACTGAAGCAAGACTTTATTGAGAGTAAGACCTTGAGGGTGAAATCTTGGTGATGGTGGTGGAGAGCCTATGGCATTGCTGTGGAGAAACCAGGGCAAGGTGTGACCTAGACTTCTTGTGTATGTGCTGATCACAGTTAAAAGTTTTTACCAGATACTTGAAGGAGCAGCTCACTTTATGGTAAATTTTGCTGAATGAAGTGGGTTTGATTTTGAATGGAAACTAATCTGGACTCATTGGGGAATTGTGCCTTGGAAGTTGGGCTAAAAAATAGACATGTTTGGGGTAATATCCTTTGCCTTCCCTAGTCTCCAATTTACTTCCCTACTAAACCCTATCCTTGATACCATAACTGTGAGTCTCTAAGTTAACAATGAGTAAACAAACTTCTTGCTGTTGATGTGACTCTACAGGCACAATAGGTCTGAGTTGAGATCTTTATTCACATTCTGCTCTGATGTGGTGAAAGGATGTGCTCTCCTCACTTCCTCTGACCTTTCAGAGAGACATCTGTGGCCCTGTGTCTCCAAGTCTTATTTTGTCCTCTTTTGACAGCATCTTTGGTGGGAAATGTTTAAATAATTTTTCAAATATAAAAGAAGGAAGAGGAGTTAAATTTTATTTCAATGGGCTGATAATCTCAAATTACTAAAGGGAGTCACAAAGAAAGGGTTTATAATTTCTGACACAACACTTGACAATTATTGTTTTAGGACAATGCACAATGGCCTCAATGAGATGTAACAGTTGATGTCTGAAAGTACCATTTGTTCATTATGTCCTAATTTAGCATGCCAAAGGATATCTTGCTATTTTTTCTCAGTCATATTGGATTATTATATATGATGCTGTTGTTGTGGCTGTCAAATCTGACTCATAGTAATCCCATGGAACAGAATGGAATTGTCATGTTGTTTTCAAGGAGTAGTCTTTATAAGAGCAAACATCAAAACTATTAAAAGCTATTTTGAAAGTAACTATGAATACAAATAGTAAGTTCTAAAATAATAATAATAACAATAATAATAAATTTCATCTTTATGGTCTTAGCTTTCCTCAACGCAACTGGTGGATCTGAACTGCAGACCTTTGCTCTGGCAGTGCAATCCCTTATGACTTAGCCATGACAGATAAGTGCTTTGTGTACATATGTAGCTCCTGACTTCATTCCAGTGATTTCAAAGTTACTTTTGTTGTGTATTTTTGGATTCACTCCTGACCCTCAGAAGGTTTTTAGACTGTAAATTAACCACACGAGAGAAGATTACCTATTTACATACATACTCACAACATACACTTGTACACACACTTTATAGCATGTATAATAACTCAAATGTAAGTGTGACTTTTTATTCTTAAGTGTTTGTTCAATATTGTTCATATGTTATCAAGAAAAATTAATTATAGAAGTATAACAATAAAGCTTGCAGTAGGTTTTCATAGCTCTCAGTATCTTTTTATGCAGGCAGAGCAAGTGAAATTGGCAAGGTCATACAAGGATACTTTAAATGTAACATGTATACAAAATTCAGGGACACTAATGCCAAGCAGATACTTGTTTCTAAAAAATAATTTCTATGTGCTTAATATAAAAGACTTATGAAGACTTGAGTATATAGACTTAATCATCTCAAAGTCAAATCTAATTGAGATCATGAAATCAATATAAAAACTAAATATAATTTAAATCAGTCCTGGATATTAGAAAATGATACATTTCACATGCTAAATGCTTTGAAACTATCTTCTAACTGCTTTGCATTTTGGACAGAAATAAATTATTAACTCTAAATGTGCACACATATATACATATAGTTTATTGCAAAAAGTGCATTCTAGCATACCAACAATTGAAACCTTAAAAAAAAAAATAGAACAAAGCCCCAAGATCCTCTTTAGGGCAAATGCAGTGAAAACTGGAGGCATTGGCACAATATACAGCCAAAGAACAATGACTTTAAAGTGTGATCTAAATAAACATTTACAATACTTATTATTTTAAGTATAAGCATACTAACTGAAGAAACATATTAGAATGTGAAATAAAGATATGAGAAGCACTAAGATCAATTAGTGTATAAATTTGTCCATAAATATTAAAAATATGATTAATGTGTAAATGTTGTAAATATCCTAGAGCAAAAAGAGTAATATGATGAAATAATATTATTTTACTATAGATCTAAGGAATAGTACAAAAATAGAGAAAACTGTAAGATAAGACATACTGATAAACCACTCTCTCAAATAATATATTGTTGTTGTTGTTAGCAGATTGAAATGATTTTTACCATAAAATTTATAAAAACATAGGTTAAATGTTGTCAAATGCTAAAATGTACAAACCATACCAGAGTATGCATTAAAAATATATTCTCATGTACCCTCCTATCTACCTGGGAAATTCCCAGGAATTCTCATTGAGATCTTTCCTTCCTCAAGTTTCAGTTGTCTATGCTCAGGTGTACTGTGTCTTTTTCTGAGTCTGAGTGGAACCTACTTTCACTGTAGCTAATAGGCTCTGAAGGTTCTAGGAACTTCCCAGGAATTCTAAGACCCTTCCCTCCTCAAGTTCATTTTTCTTATTTATAACTTATCTGTTTACATATTATTTAGGATCTAAGAAAAATAAGTTTTACTAAATTATTAGATTTGTCTTACTCTTTCAAAAAAGCAAGGATTACATTTTGTTTAATATTGTACTTTGCCTTCAATTCACTTTATATTTTGTGTTTTTGGTGGTTTGTACTGTCAAATCAGAATTAACCCATAGCTGATTCTCTAGCTGATTTTCAGAGGCAGTTAATCACATGGAAGGAGATCAATCATCCTTCTCTATCAGAATAACCATTTGATAAGTATTCAAAATAGAATATTGATTAAATTATATTTTATAGATCTGTAAGATAGTTTAGATTTGTCATATCTGGAAAATTGCAATTTTTATTTACTAGATGCAATTTGATTCTATTAAAATTTCACTGGCATACACTTACTGAATTATTAATGTCTTTGCTTCCTCATACCAAACTATCCTATAACTTTCTTGTTTATTTGTTTTAATTTTTTGTCATTTATCTTCATCTTTGATTTCTGAAAAATAATGTTTTGTTTATTATTAAGT
>NW_006400229.1:468648-475023 GCF_000299155.1 Elephantulus edwardii | reverse complement strand
ACACATGAAAATAACTGCCAGGCAAGTCTGGTAACCAGCAAACAATCCATCAGACATGTATGAGAAATTAGGCCATTTGCAGAAAACCAGAAATAAGTACTTCATGAAAAACAACTTTACAAAAAAAAAAAACTAAGAAATATCCTTCACCCAGAGACCAAAGTAAACAGCAACAACAGAAAAAAAAGAATAAATAAAATTACAAGGATAAAATCTGACCTATCAACAATCACAGTCAAAATCAATTTCTCAATTAAGAGAAAAAAGTAACATAAAGGATAAAAATAACTCCATCGATATATTGGGTACATGAGACACATTTAAGAAATTAGGAGAAAGATAGACTAAAAATAAAAGAGTAGAGTAAAAACAAACTCCAAGCAAGTGGCATTCAAAAGAAAGCTGGTATAATAATATTAATTTCTGATAAAATACTCTTTAGGATGAAAAACACCGTAAGATATTAGGAAAGACACTATATAATGACTAAAGGCACAAGGGACCAAGAGGAAATATCCTTAGTTTACATCTATGTATCTATTGAGAACACATAAAACAATGGTTAACAGAAAAAGAAGAAAGAAAGAAAGAAAGAAAGAAAGAAAGAAAGAAAGAAAGAAAGAAAGAAAGAAAGAAAGAGAGAAAGAAAGAAAGAAAAAGACACCACCACAATAGTTGTAGGAGATGGCAATATATCACTCTCAACAAAGAACGAAACTCAATTCAAAAGAAACTCTATTATAAAGATGCACAAGAAAAAAACTATTCATTCACTTAACTCTTTCTTATGGACATATTCAGGACACTTCATTCATACAAAAATCTCAATTTGGTTTCTTCTGATGCTTTGTCAGGAACTAACCAAATGCTAAGACATTAACCAAATCTCAACACATTCAGAAACATTGGAATAATACAAATATCTTACATCACAATGCTGTAAAGACAAAAATTGGCAATAAAAGGATAAAGAAAAAAAACCAACAAAACCCAACCATGTGGATGCTAAATAACATCTTTCTTAAGGACCATCATGTTATAGAATAAATAAAAAGTGAAGCAAAATATTTCTTCCAAACAAATGAAAATATGTCATAACAAAATCTCGCATCCACCTAAGCCAGTCCCTCAGGAGTCAGTCCATAGCAATAAGTAAACACATAACAAAAAAGAAAAAAAAAAAAGAAAAGAAAAAATGAGCAAAATAAACTACTTAACATCTAAAGCAAACAAAACAAGTACAAAAACCTAATTCCACATCCTCTAGAAGGAAATGATAAAGACTGAAATAAATGGAATAGAAAACAGAAAAAAGAAAAAAGATTGAAACAGTCAAAAAAACCAGGAGCTAGTTCTCTGAAAGGGTTAATAAAATAGACAAACCATTAGCAAATTTAAAAAAAGACATAAATAACCCAAACAATAAGTGAAAGAGGTAACATCACAACAGAGCCAGCATAATTATTCGATAATATAGAAATAGTATGAAAAGCTACATGCTGGGGAGGGTGGAGGAAGAGCTCAGGAGAGGAAGGCCTTCTATGAGGTGAATTGATTCAGTGTCTGGGGTAATCGGGATGGGTGTATCGGAGACAGTGCAATTGACACAGGATAGAGCAGAATTTAGGGCTGTTGTACATAGGGTCGCCATGAGTCACAAGTGACTCAACAGCACATAACAAAAACAACAACACAAGGAAGGGTGTGCATCAGGGTTTATTCTATCTCCATATATATTCAGAGTGTATGCCGAGCAAATAATCTTCAAGCTGGACTCTATAAAGAAGAATGTGGCATCAGGATAGAAGGAAGACTCATTAACAATCAGTGTCATGCAAATGATACAACCTTGCTTGTTGACAGAGAAGAGGGCCTAAAACTCTTGGTGTAGAATTCCAAAGACTACAGCCTTCCCTGCTTATTACATTTAAGCATCAAGGAAACAAATTTCCTCACCACTGAGCCAATAAGCAATATCATGATAGATGGAGAAAAGATTGAAATTGTCAATGATTTCATCTTACTTGGATCCACATTCAACATCTTTGGTGGCAGCAGTCAGGAAATCAGGAAGTCTGCTGTAAGAGACATCACCAAAATACTAAAAAGCACTGATGTCATTTTGAAGACTAAGGAAAGCCCAATTCAAGCCATGGTCTTTTCAATCACTTAATATACATCTGAGAATCAGACAAGGAATAAGGATTATAGAAGAAGAATCGATGCCTTTGAATTGTAGAGCAGAGTTGAGTTATGGAGAGAAGTTGCTGGAGAAGAGTACTGAATCTAACAGACTGCCAAAATAACAAACAAGTATGTCTTGAAAGAGGTTCATCCAGAGAGCTCCTTGAAGGCTAGTATAGCTAAGCTTTATCTCTCAAACTTTGGACATGTTTGGAAAAGTGGAAAATCACTGAAAGAGAATAAATTCCTCAACAAGATCAATTGATATAATGACGACATCAATGGGCCCAAGTGTATCAGAAATCAAGGAGATGGCACGATCAGAGATCATGAAGATAGGCGCATTTTCAGGTCTGTTGTTTATAGGGTCACTAAGAAGCATACTCAGCTTGACAGGATCTAATATCATCATATTGTAATAAATTTGCAACCTAGGTGAAATGGACAAATTCCCAGAAACCTCCCTATCCAAACTGATACATACAAAATTGGAATACTTGACCTATCACAAATGAAAAAAATGAAAGGTCATATAAAGAGTCATCTGGGGAGAAGGAGAATCCGGATCTAAATGGCTTTTAAGGCAAAATCCACCAAACATTTAGAGATGAAACATGACAAAGTCTATTTAAAAATAGAAAAAGAAGAGTCACTGCCAAAGTAATTCTATAAAGAAAGTATAACCCTAATATCAAAATCAAGCAAATACATCAGCAAAAAAACCCCAAAAACAAAATCAAAACCTGACCCCAAACCACCAAAAAAATACAAACCAAAACAAAAAAAAAAAACTCCTACCAACCAACCAACCAACAACAACAACAACAAAAACCCAACAACTAGCATCTAAACAAAAAACTAAATAACAAGAAAAATCCCATCTATAGACCAATATCTTTCATGAGCATGGATGTAAAAAATGTAAAAATACTTAACAAAATCCTGGCCAAGAGAACTGAACAGTATATTAAGAAAATAATTCAATTCAACCAATAGAAATGCAGAGATGGTTCAACATAAGAAAAAGAAAAGTACATCAAAAACTTTGGCAAGGACATTACAGACAATGGCCCCATATCTAAGTATTACAGAATACTACAAAGTCCTCCAGAAGGAAAAGTCTGATAAACCAATCACAAAATAGATAAAAGACATGAAAAGATTCTTCATAAAGAGAATATTCAAATGACCAAGAAATGCTTGAGTAAAGATTCAAAATTATTAGCAATTAGAGAGATGCAAATTGAAACAACGAGATACCATCTCACCCCAGGAGCAGTAGTAATATTTAATAACACAGCAAAAAATAAATGTTGGAGAAGTTATAGAAAATTTGGTTTACAGAATTCACAGGGTTGCTGTAAGTCAAAATCAACACAAAGACACCGAACAAGAGCAACAGCAACATAAAGTTAAATGAGTTAGCTTGGTCCCGTGATTGCAAAAACAAACATGACCAAGGCAGATATTGTGAAGATGGTGTCGGATGGGATAAAATTTCAATTTCTTGTTCATAAAGTATTGACTGATGGCACCTAATGCACAACCCAGATGGAATTAGTTCCTGTTGAAGTTCAGCAAAGATTAGGAAAACTTAGGATCTTCAAGGACATGGATTGACAAAAATGTCATGGAAAATCACTTAAATATAGCAAAAATTGTGAAAAAAACACAAGACCTGTCTTGTTGTACATATGAATGGGAATACACATGTATCTCTTCCATCCAGCTGGTCAAGTAGTTGTCCTCCAGATTTCTTGGCACAACCTGGTAAGCATGTCAAAGGCAGCATCTATTTGCTGAAATATGTTCTTTGGTATTTCATCAGTTCCTGGGGCCTTATTTTTTTCCAAGTCCTCCAGAACAGCTTGCATTTCTACTTTCATCACCATTGCCTCTTGATCATATGTTGTTTCATGAAATTCTTCTGTGTCAACCAATTATTTGTGGTTGGAAAGACAAATTTCACTGAGAAAATCTGTTGTCAGAACCTCTTTACAGTACCGAGAAGCAATAATGTCAGTCTGGAGAGTAAGGTGTGGCTGATCCAGGCCATGGTCTTTACAATTCCTTGCTAAGCATCAGAGAGCAAGACAAGAACTAAAGATGACAGAAGAATCAATGTCTTTGTTTTGTGCTGCTGGAGAAGAGTCTTGAACAAACCAGGGACTGCCAGGAAAACAAATAAGTCTGTCTTGGAGAGGGTAAAGTCAAGTTTCTCCTTGGAGACTAGGATTATGAAATTCCATCTCACATACTTTGGCCATGTGGCCAGGAGGGACTGATTCTTGGAGAAGGACATCATGCTTGGAAGAGTGGAAGGATAGTTTAGGAGAGGAAGACCACTCATGAGATGGGTTGACACAGTAAATGGGGAAGTGGGGGTAGATATATCAGTGAGGGTGGCACACGATAGGGGAGGCTACAGAGCTCTGAGTCACTAGTGATTCAAATGGCATACAGCAACAGCTTTGTACATAAGACCTAACAATAACAAAAATAACAACTACAAATGAGCAAAGATAGATACCAGGTTGATAGAAGTATTATCGTTGTTGTTGTGTACTTTAAAGTAAAAACTGACTCTCCAGTGGATTTTCAGAGGCAGGTGGGGATTTCTCATCTGTCTCCTGCAGAGCAGCTGGTGGCCTTGGACTGTGTGCCTTCAGGATTGTAGCACAATTTATTCCCATTGCGACACCAGAGCTGTCTGGATAGAATAATAGACGTAGATATAGATATATACTTGCTTATGTCTTTCTCCCATGCATCAATCAACTTTCTATGTGGTTTTTAGGTGTTACATGTATTTATTACATTATCTATAAGGTCTACAACTGATTATGAGAAATGATATTAAAATTCCACCATAATAAGTGGGATAAAATTTAATACTCTATTAAGACATAGTTTCTTAATAATGTATTATGAAACTCTAAGTGCTTAAGTACTCAATTTTATTCATCAAATTTTGGTGAAATAGACATTTGTAATTATATGTAGGGAGCTCTGGTGGCCTAGTGGCAAGAAGCTGCATTGCAATCCCAGAGGTATGTGGTTCAAACCCACCAGATGCTCTGCTAGAGAAGGAGGGACAGTCTCCTCCTGTACCAGTCAGATTTGATTTAATGGTACACACACAAAATAACAGAATAAATTAAAAAAACCACTTCATAAAACATTTTAAAAGAAATTATATTTAGTGAGAGTTTAAACTTATCCAAACAATAGAGACAAAATAGATATGTGTTTGTTCTTTAATAAATGAATTCTACTTTTCATAGTATATCTTAGAACTAAACATGAAAAAACATAAAATTGCAAACAATTATTGGTTTTCTTGTTTCTGGAATTATTTGTAAGGACAAAAGTCTTGAATTTCCAAAATTGCTTCTGTAGTGGGATGATTAGTGGAAAAAATGCAATCAAGATGTGTTGATAATAATGGGTGACTGGAACACAAAAGTTGGGAACAGAAAAAAAGGATCAGTTGCTGAAAAACATGGACTCAGTGAGAGAAATGAGGCAGGAGATGGAATGATAGAATTCTGCACATAAAATCATTTATTCATTGCAAATACCTTTTATAAGAAACATAAATGCAGGCTATACACATTTATTTAACCTGATGGTATGCATAGGATTAAAATAGCTTGCATTTGTGGAAAGACTCACTGGCGAAGTGAAAACCAGGCCAGGTGCTGATTGTGGGACAGACGACCAACTACTCAAATGCAAGTTCAAGCTGAAGTTGAGGAAAATTAAATCAAATCCATGGGAAACAAAATTTGACCTTAAGTATGTCTGACTCGATTTTCAAAACCATCTTAGGAGCAGGTTTGAGGCCTTGAGTGAGCACCAATGAGTGTAGACCAAATGAGCTCTGGGAGGATGTCAAGAAAATTTTCCATGAAGAATGCAACATATCATTACAAAGGCTGAAGAAGAAGAAAATACAAAAATGGATATTAGATGAGACTCTGAAAATGTCCTTAGAGCTCTGAGAAGCCAAAGCTAAAGGAAGAAACCAAGAAAACAAAGAGCTGAACAGAAAATTTCAAAAGGCAGCTCAGGACGACAAAGCAATACACTATAATGAAATGTGTAGAGAGCTGGAGTCAGAAAATCAAAAGGGCAGAACTCGCTCAGGGTTTCTATAGCTGAAGGAGTTGAAAAACAAATTCAAGCCAT
>NW_006400229.1:465338-467713 GCF_000299155.1 Elephantulus edwardii | reverse complement strand
GGTCAAGGACTGCAGATTTCAATATGGATTGAAGCTCAACATCAAGCAAACAAAGATTTCCACCACTGTGCTAATTGGCAGCATCAGTATAGATGGTGAAGAGATTGAGATAGTTAAAAGTTTTAGTTTACTTGGCTCCACACTCAACACTCTTGGTACAAGCAACCAGGAAATCAAGAGGCTAATTGCATTGGGAAAGTCAGTTGTGAGGGACCTCTCAAGAGTACTGAAGAGCAACGATGTCAGGCTGGAGGCTAAGGAGTACCTGATAAGGGCTATAGTCTTTGCAATTACATGCTATGAATAGGAAAGTTGGACAGTGACTAGGGATGATAGAGATTGATGCCTTTGAGCTGTGGTGCTGGAGAAGAGTTTTGAATATACCATGGACTGCTAGTTGAACTAATAGGTTTGTCCTGGAGAGGGTGAAGCCAGAATGCTCCTTGGAGTCAAGGATTCTGAAGCTTCATCTGACATACTTTGGGCATGTTGCAAGAGGGACTGGTCCTTGTAAAGGGACATCATGCTTGGGAGAGTGGAGGGATGGCACAGGAGAGGAAGACCTTCGATGAGATGGTTAGATTCGGTGATTAGGGTGGTGGGAATGAATGTGTCAGAGAAGGCAAGGTTAGCACAGGATGCAGCAGCATTTAGGGCTCTTTTACATAGTGTCACTATGAGTCGCAAGCAATTCGATCGCACATAACAACAACAACAAAGTCATGCATGAAATAAAAAGTCCAGCCATTAAAACGTTTAAAAATGAAATATCTCTTATATTTAAAAAATGCTATATAGGGTAATATTTTAAATCTTTCTTTAGAATGTCAGGATAAAAATGTATTATGCTATTTTTTAAAAAAGAAAATGTTGGAAAAGAGGTATTTCTGAAAATGAATATAAATTTCTACATACAGTAAGAAATCACTTTAGTGAGGTGCAAGAAAAGTAGCTGGATGTTTTTGTGATAATGTCTTTTTATAGAGTGCAGACATTTAATCATACATTCAAAAACAAGTAATCCAACATATTGTGGATATTAAGAAAACAGAGTTATTAAATCAACCTGCAAATAAAATCTTGTAAAAATTATTTTTAATGATTGGGACAGTACATATACAATGAACTTCCAGAAACTCACCTTGGTTTCAAAGAGGTTTGGAACAAGGAAACATCCCACTGATATCATATGTACTTAGCTGAAAGCAGAAAATACTAGAAAGACATTTAGTTGTGCTTTACTTATTACACAAAGGCATTTGACTGTGTGTATAAAAAACTATAGATAACATTAAGAAGAACTCTTGGAAAACCTATACACAGACAAAAAATCAATGTCTGTACAGAGTAAGGGAACATTGTCATTTTGGTTGTTATGTTCTGTCAAGTCATCTGAGACTCATAGTAACCTTACGTATCACAGCCTTAAACCCTACTCTATTCTGTTCCAAACTCACTGTCCCTGGCATACCTATCCCATTACCTCAGTCACTGAATCAATCCATCTCATCGAAGTTCTTTCTCTCTTGTGCTGTCCCTCCACCTTCCCAAGATTAATGTCCTACCCCAAAGACTGGTCCCTTCTTGCAACATATCCAAAGTATGTTAGACAAAGTCTCGGAACCCTTTCCTCCAAGGAGCAGCCTGGTCTCACCTTCTCTAAAACAAACTTGTTTGTTTTCTTAGCAGTCCATGGTATATTAAATACTCTTCTCCAGAGCTCAAAGGCATCAATTCTCCTTCTATCATCCCTAGTTGTTGTCCAGTTCTCTGAAGCATAGCAAGAAATTGCAGTTGTGGCCTGGATTAGGCACACCCTTAATCTCCAGACTGACTTTGTATTTTAGAGAGGTCTCTGACAGCAGTCTTTCACAATGCAGTTTGTCTTTTAATATCCTTGCTGCTATGTCATTCTCTTCACCATCTATCATGATGCTGCCAATTGTTCCAGTGGTGATAAACTTTGTGCATGTGGGGTTTAGAAAAGACCATGGTACTAGAGATCTTATAGCTAATGTTAGATGTAACTTGGCTGAAAGCAGGGAGTACCAGAGGAGTGCCTGTCTATATTTTATTGACTGCAAAGGCATTTAACTGTGTGGATCACAACAAACTATGGCTAATTCTGAGAAGAATGGTAATCCCAGAACACTTGATCATGCTTATGTGAAACCTATACTTGGACAAGGAGGCAGTTAGAACAGAGCAAGAAAACACTGCACGGTTCAAATTTGGGAAGAGTGTACAACAGGGATGTGTCCTATCTCCATACATTTTCAATCTATATGCAGAACAGATTATGCGGGAGGCTGGGGCTCTATGAGGAGAAATGTGACATTAGGATTGAAGGAAGACTCACCAACAATCTGCGTTAT
>NW_006400229.1:461550-464708 GCF_000299155.1 Elephantulus edwardii | reverse complement strand
ATATTTCATCTAATTTAAGCCATAGTATTTTCAATGGCTTTCCATGCATCTGAAAGTTGAATAATGAACAATGAAGTAAAGGAATAAATTCAATTGAATTGTAGTGTTAATAAACAGCATTGAATATGCCAAAAGAACAAATAAATCTGTCTTAGAGGAAGTACAATCAGTATTCTCCTTAAAGGTTAAGATGGTGAAAACTCATACCATGGTAGTAGCAGTTAAGAAATCAAACCTTGTATTGAGAAAATGTGCTATTAAGTGCCAACTACTTCTCTAAGTGTTAATGAACACCAGTATTAGTTTAGAGACTACGGTGCACTTGACTGAAGCTATGGTATCTTTAATTGTTTCTACTATATCTGAAAGTTATAAAATGAATAAGGATGACTGAAGAAAATGGATTCCTTTAAATTGTGGCATTTGTGAAGAATGCCAAATATCTCATGGACTGCTAAAACCCAAATAATTTTGTCTTGGAGGAAATGCAATGAGATTGCTCCTTAGAGCCAGGAATGGTGAAACTTCATCTCAAATACTTTACATTTGTTTTTAAGAGTGATTAAACATTTGAAAAAGCTATCATATTGTGGAAAGTGGAGGGTCAGAGAAAAAGAAGCCCCTCAAAAAGGTATTTTGGCCCAATAACAGTGACTTTAAGTATATAGGAGATGGTGAAGATCGTGCAGAATAGGGAAAGGTTCAAATCTGCTATTCATTCAGGAGTCATAATGGACATGATGGACTCATGTGGAGTGGACTACAACTCATGTTGATAACTACAACAGCTCTAAAGAAATAGGACCTGTGCATGATAATATATACACACACTCATATTCTTTGCAAAATTATACACAATAGCAAAAAAGATGGGAAATAATCTAACTGACTATCAATAAACACATGAATAAACAAACAAACTATGGCTCATATGTGTATTAAGATATTACTCAATAATAAACAATAATAAAACATCTGCAAAATATAAGACAGTTTAACTTGGATGGCATTATGCTGAATTAAATAACAGTAAATATTGTATGAGACTATTATTAAAATGAAGGAAAGGGATGAGGAGGATAAAAATTTACATTGAGAAGAGAAAAAAAATTGATGGGTACCTGGTTGAGAGGAAAGGGGAAATGAATTATTGTTGTTGTTGTTGCTGTGTATTATCAAATTATGAACAACCAATAACTGACCGTCTAGTGGATTTTCAGAGGTTGTAAATGGCCCTGGAGGACATTGTCTATGCTTCTCCTATTGTGCAGCTGGTAGATTCTGTGTGTGTTTGAGCTGGCAGCACAAATTTTCACCATTCAGTATGGGGAAAGTTAGCACAATAGGACTAAGATAAGAGAAGACACTGGGAAAAATAGAAATGAAAAGCTATTAAGATGTTTATTACAGCTCAGAAAATTATGCAACAAATAATGATTTTTAAAATTAATACTTGAGTATATGTGCATTTTGGAGAAGCATAGGAGTCATCAAAGAATACGATTGCTTAGATAAATGTTTGGCTATGGCTATTTCTATATACATAGTTGTATGAACTTTGTGCATATTAATATGTATAATTAATTGCATTGGGAATATAATACCAGTGAGATTATATGTAGTTCACAATGCAAACTCCTTGGACATAGTCAAATGCCCTTATGGGGCAAAATTTTTGAGATTGAAGTCTAAGGAATATGGAGTAGGGAGACTTAAATCAAGTAGGAAAACTTCATCTACATTCTACTTTAGGGAGCACTTGTAGCCTAGTGCTAAGAAGCTGTGTTTATAATCTCAAAGGCATTCAGTTTGTATGCCCAAGTTGCTCTGTGGAAGAAGGATGATCAAACTCCTCCTGTTCAAAAGAATTTTCAGAGGAAGATATTCGAATGACAAACAGACACGTGACTAAAAGCTCCAAATCATTGGCAAGAAGAGATACGCAAATCAAGACCACAATGAGATACCATATCACTCCAGTAATAGTGGCAAGGTTAATAAACTTTGGAGAGGATGTGACAAGAAAGAAACTCATATACATTGTTGGTTGGATTGTGAAATGGTACAACCATTTTTCAAGGCAGTTTGGTGTTTTCTCAAAAAGCTGAGCATAGAAATAACATATGACCTAGCCATTCCACTACCTGGAATATTACCTTGAGAAAATGAGAACTGAAAGGAAAACTGAGATTTGTACGACAGTGTTAATAGGAGCAATATTCACCATCGCAAGAACATGGAAACAGCCCACATGTCCAACCACAAATGAATAGATTGAGAAATTATAGCACAATTACACAATGGAATATTATGCAACACACAGAAGCAATGATTTTGTAAATTATTACTTAACTTGGAAGGGACTGAAGAGCATTATATTGAGTGAACTAACTATATTACAAGAATAAATATTGTATAAACCATTATTGCAGAATAAGTATAAGGATCCAAGAAGGAAGGGAGAGGTTGGAAGCAGAGAGATGAGGATGTGCAGGGGGGAGGGGGGGATTAACCATCGGGTTGTACAATTTGATGGGTTAGGGTCGAGGGAAATTGAAAGAATTTGTTCTTAAAAACAATGTGTTCAAATTTTGTTAATAAACTAGTAGAAAAAGAAAAACTAACAAACACAAAATACCTCTCCTCCTGTACAATTTCTGATTCTGAAAACCTGTAGAGGGTCAGCTATAATTCAGTTCCAACATGATGGGACACAACAACAACAAACATTCTAATTTGGTGAGCAATATCTAGAGTTTGAGGAGCTGAGGTATTGCCATTTAGCATTCCATTCGATCTCTTTCTGATTAGGATGGGCAAGAATAAGGAAGACCGGAGACTTGGGGAAGCAACAAGTCCAGTGGACTAATATACAACATGAAGCACACCCTAAATGATCGTAGTACCAAATCACCTGGATGACACAAGCTACCATTACTAATTACTCTGGCTTTGATCATAGCAGAGTGTACCGAACAGTGTAAGAGAACTACTGACATCGGTGTGGGAGTAAGACTGAGAAAAACTGGATGAAATATGTTTACAGCATTTAAGTCTATGGAGGAGAAAATAGTTTAAAAATATTCTATTTTAGGACATTGTGTTTATCATAAGAGTACGGAATGAGGGTTGCAGAGTGGATTATATTTGGGGTTGGG
>NW_006400229.1:460007-461322 GCF_000299155.1 Elephantulus edwardii | reverse complement strand
CCTAAGAGAGACCGGAAGGATTCTCAAGGCTGTTGCCCTGAGACACCCTTCTGATCTGTAACTGGAGCCATTCTCAAGACTCATCTTTTAACCAGGAGATAGGCAACTCCGTGAAATGAGCAATACCACTAAACAAAGAAAATGATAGAATTTGGTATGTTTGATGATTTATTCTTACCAAATACTTTTAAAAAATCACAAATGATGTGACTTTACGTATAGACCTTAAGTGGACTGCATATGCATAAGATTAACTACATCTATAGGGGAATCATTTGAGAAGCTCAGTATTAGAAATCAAGAATAGACCAGATACTGAACGTAGAACAGGTGATTAGTTACTCATGCGTAAGTTCAAATTAAGGATAACAAACAGAAAAACAAATCCAATGAAAATCAAGTTTATGATCTTGAAGACTATCACATCTAAATTTAAAGACTACATCAACAATAGGTATGAAGAATTAACTAGCTATTATTGAAAACCAGATAAGTTTCACAATGACAATAAAATGACTAGATACAATCCCCCTGCCCCGAGTACACTCCACTATGCAATCTTTATCCTGGAACCTTGTGATAATCATAACATCCTATCATATATAGCTTTTAAACTGTCTATCCTTCATCTGTTTCAATGCAGTAAACATAATTTATCCAGTATTTCTCAGTCTTACCCCCAACTCTGGTATCAGTCCCATTCTACACCAGTGGCACTATGCAATATTTGTCTTTTTGTGATTGAGATATTTTACTCAGCATAATGTCCTCCAGGGTCACCCATTTTGAATTATATTGCATGCGTTTCTTGTTTTTCAATGCAGTGTAGTATTCCATTGTGTGAATATAAAAACATATATTACTTTGCTCACAAAGTTTGCATACATTCTGTTTCACAAAATTATTCATTCACATTTTGTTTCATATAATCATTTCCATGCACTGTTGCTGTTGTTATGTGCTTTCGAGTCGCTTGTGACTCATAGCAAACCTATGTACAAAAGCCCTAAACCCTGCTCTATCCTGTGCCAAACTCATTGTTTCTGACACACCTATTCCCATTACCCCAATCACTGAATTAACCCATCTCATGGAGGGTCTTCCTCTCCTGCACCATCCTCCATTCTCCTAAACATGATATTCCTCTCTAAGGACTGGTGCCTCTTGGCAACATGCCCTAAATATGTCACACAAATTCTCAGAATCCTTGTCTCCAAGGAGCAGCCCAGCTTCACCCTCTCGAGGACAAACTTGTTGGTTCACCTAGTCCATGGTATATTCAACATTCTTCCAACACCAGAGCTCAAAGGCATCA
>NW_006400229.1:457047-458358 GCF_000299155.1 Elephantulus edwardii | reverse complement strand
CTCTCCAAATCCTCTCTAACCTTTATTGCTTGCTGCCCTGCTAAACTTTACTATTAATACTAGGGTGAAATTATATCTCTTTGTGGTTTTGATTTGCATCTCTTTTATTGCCAGTGATTTTAAGCATTTCTTCATATGTCTATTGGCCTACCAAATGTCTTCCTCTGTGAAAAGTCTTTCCATGTCTTTGTACATTTTATAGTTATCAGTCTTCTACCCCTCCCACCCCCCACCACAGAGGGTCAGGAGCATTTTGTAACTTTAGTTATGAGACCCTTGTCTGAAATGGTATTGCCAAATATTTATCCCTAGTCAGTAGGTTTTCTTTTAACTCTGGTAAAAAGTTTTTGATGAGCACAAACATTTAATAATTAGAAGGTCCCCTTCATCCAATTTATCTTCTTCAGATTTATGCATTTCTGGCTGATTTAACCATTTGTTTTTACCATAAACTAGGGCTTCTAAGCTTGATCCCAATTTGTCTTTTATGAACTTTATGACTTTGGGCTTTACTATCAGGTCCCTGATTCACTTTGAGTTGATTTCTGTATATGGTGTGAGATATGGACACTGTTTCAGCTTTCTGCAGGTAGCAGTTGAGTTTTGCAGTCACCATTTGTCAAAGCGCTTGCAATTTTCCCATTTGATAGATTTTATTTCATTGTCAAATATAAGTTGACCATAGATAGATATGTCCATCACTGGGTTATTGATTCTGTTGCATTGGTTTTTGTGGCTGTCATTCTACTAGTACTCTATTGTTTTGTTTATTGCCACTGTGTAGTAGGTGTTGAGTCAGGGAGTGCTATGCCTCCCACCCCATTTTTGTTTTTCAGAAGTGCTTTCTTTATTTGAGGTCTCTTTCCTCTCCAAATAAACGTGACAGTTTCCCTTTTAATCTCCTTGAAAAATTAATTTGGTATCTGTATTGAGATTACATTAAACATGTAGATTGCTTTTGATAGGATTATCATTTCCACAATATTGAGCTTCCTATCCATGAACAGGGAAGACTTTTCCATTTGTTTGGGTGTTTTATTGCATCTTGTAGAAATTTTCTGTAGTTTTCTTTGTACAGGTCTTTTGAGTCTCTAGTTGGGTTCATTCTCAGGTACTCAAGAGTAACGACATCAGGCTGGAGGCTAAGGTGCTCCTGATCCAGGCTATAGTCTTCGAAATTATGTGCTATGCATCAGAGAGTTGGATAGTGAATAGGGATGATAGAAAGAGAATTGATGTCTTGGAGCTGTGGTGCTGGAGAAGAGTGTTGAATATACCATGGACTGCTAGGAGAACAAACAGGTTTGTCCC
>NW_006400229.1:451429-454097 GCF_000299155.1 Elephantulus edwardii | reverse complement strand
CTAGGAGTCTCAAGCGACTCCACGGCACATAATAACAACAACAACATATTGTATTGCCCTAACAAGTCCTTCTAGGATGATAGTGATAGGAGTGGTGGCAGTGGGAATCCTCATCTTTTCACTTTTCATAAGGAAAATGCTACAAAATGAATACTAGTGAACATCACTATTTTATTTCCATTTTTTAAAATAATTTTATGAACATTTACAGATAATTTGGATTTCCATTCATTCATTGCTGCAAGTGTATTTAGAAGGTATTATGCAACTAGAGTTTCTCTTTCAGATTGTGTGTTATTAAAACTATTTTTCCAAGAAGAGAGCAAGTGTTAGAAGATATTTTATGTACACAGTTTGTCATAATTGTTTTTAGTACTAAATACAAGAAAGCTTTGTACATTTTTTAAGTTTTCTAATACACCCTGCATCACTTTTTTGTGAATAGAGTACACCTATTTGAAAAGCAAATGCAATATACCTCAAACCAAGGCATTTCAATCTCTAGAGTATTAAAATTATATTGCTGTACCAACACAGTCGACTAAATATGTAAGTAATGTAGAGTGAAAGATGCCATTTCTATGAAAACACTAAATCCCTTTTGGTAAACTTTTATGGGAAAAAAATTTATAGGGAAAAAAGAGATACCTTGAGTCAAAGAAAACCAAATGAAACAAAAGTTATAACAAAGAAAAGACTTGACAAAGTAAATGCAGATAAATTCATTAATTTAAATTTTAAATATTTCAGTAAGTATAATATTTGATTGTAATCAAGTTGTGAGCTATTTTCTAGTTTCCACATACAATTAGTCCTTTGCAGAATGAATGTAAATTCATTCTGTAAAACCATTAATTTAAACAAATTTAGGAATTAAAAATTAACTATGCTTCTTAAAGATTGGACTTTTTATAAAACTAAGGGATGAAGGTGTCCAGGATGAATTGGAGATATTTGATGAAGTCATAAATAAGTATTAAAAGTACAAAAAGAAGGCGTTATGTCTAAGGAAAAACACAAATAAAACAGAATGATCAGAGTTGGATTAATTTAAACAATAAACCAAGAGTATTGGGTTATACCTCAAAGCACAGGATAGATGAGTCATTATTGATAATAAAAAATTATTCATTAAATAATAAAGAAAATGGAACAAATTCCTTCTATAGCAAAGTTTAAGACAATTTATATAAATGCAATACCCACAAACAAAAATAGAGTAAAACCTTAGTTAATTTATGAAGTTTGTTAATAGTAACTTCTTTCCAAAAACTAAGCTGTATATATAGGATGTAGGTTACGAACCACAATCTAGAGAAGACTCACAAACACCTTACTGAGATAATGAAGGTTCACCAGAACTGAGATAAGTCATGTTGATAGTATTTACCCATCATCTGATTTGATAAAAGATTAATTTCCTTTCTTGTTTGTAGTTTCTCCCTATCCAGATCCCATAACTACTGTCAGAGAAACATCAGCCTTATACCACTAGAAGAACATTCTAACTTAATACAAACCAAAACCAAGCTTGCTTTTATCAAGTCCATTTCAATTTATAGCAAACCTTGTATTAAATTCTTAAGGTTATAAATAGTTAAGAAAATAAATTGAGCACATTTCCTCCTTTGAGCATTTAGTGAATTTAAATCCCTGACCCTTCCATTAGAGCACATCACATAACACAATACCTTAACATTTCAATAACTCTCAAAATTGTCAAGGTCATCAAAAAAAACAAACAAAAATACCAGAATGTCATAGTCCTCAGGCACTTAGATGCATATGATAACTACATGTAATCTGAGTTCCCAGGTGAAATTCTTGAATAGGAAGATGTCAGTAGGTAATACAATACTATTCATAGGTATACAAGGAAGTTCAGCTAATACCACTATAATTCAAATATATGCACCAACAACCAGAGTCAAGGAGGAGGAAATATAAGAGTTCTAGTATCTTTTCCAGTCAGAAGTCAATCAAACACGCAATTAAGATGCATTAATAAAAGTGGATTAGTAGAAAGTAATAGTTGGATACAATGAAGAGGATCGGTAGTCAGTAATAATGACCTGGTGAAATGATGCTGGAGATAAAATGATAGAATTCTGTACAATTAATTACCTAAAACACAGACCATACACATGGATTCCACCTTATAGTATAAACAGTAATCAAATCAACTGTATCTGTGGGAAGAATTACTGGGAAAGTTCGATAGGCCAAGTGCTGACTGTAGAACACCACTAACTACTCAAATGTAACTTCAAGCTGAAACTAAATAAGGTTTAATCAAATTCACAGGACCAAAATGTGACCTTAAGTCTATCCCATTTGAATTTCAAGACCATCTCAGGGACAAATTTGAGACTTTGAACACTAATGAGTAAGACAAGATGAACTACGGGATTATATCAAGAGTATTATCAATGAAGATAATGCGAAAGATCATTACAAAGAGAGAGGAGGAAGAAAAGACCAAGACAGATGTCAAATGAGATTTTTAATATTGCACTACAGTGTGGAGAAGGCAAGGCAAAGGATTTGTTGCTGTGTTGTTAAGTGCCATCAAGTAGGAGGTGACTCATAGCGACCCTATGAAGGAGAGTCCGCAATGCTTGGGTGCCTTTCATCCTCTCTCCAGGTTCATAGGGTTTCCGGAGGCAAG
>NW_006400229.1:447716-450143 GCF_000299155.1 Elephantulus edwardii | reverse complement strand
ATACCAATTGACATATTTCAACAAATAGATGTTGCCCTGGACGTGCTTACCAAGTTGTGACAAGAAACCTGGAGGACAATCACCTGGTCAACTGACTGGAAAAGAGAGATATTTATTCCCATTCCAAAGAAAGGTGACTCAACAGAGTGTGGAAACTACCTAACAATAACATTAATATCACATGGCAGCAAAATTATTCTAAAAAATATCCAAAAATGACTGGAATAGCACATCAACAGAGAACTACCAGATGTGCAGGCTGGATTTAGAAGAGTTCATGACATTAGGGATATTATAGCTAATATTAGATGGATCTTATAGCTAATATTGGTTGGACCTTGGCTGAAAGGAGACAGTATCAGAGGAATGACTGTTTCATTGACTATGCAAATGCATTTAACTGCATGAATCACCACAAATTGTAGCTAACTCTGAGAAGAATGGGAATCGCAGAATATTGGTTGTGCTTATGCAAAATCTATACTTGTACCAGGAGGCATTCAACAGAACAGAGCCAGGAAACACTGCATGATTTAACTCTGACATATTTTGGGCATGTTGCAAGAAGGGAACCAGTCCTTGGAGATGGACATTATGCTTGGGATGGTGGTGGGATAACACAAAAGAGGAGGACCTCAATGAGATGAATTGACTCAGTTACTGAGGTAATGGGGTGTAGCTGCGTTAGAGTCAATAAGTTTGGTTCGAGATAGAGCAAGGTTCAGAGTTGTTGTTCAAGGTTCATAGGGTCTCTATGAGTCGCCAGTGACTTGATGGCACGAAATAACAACAATAACAAAAATCAAAGAAAATATAAGTAAATAATGCATTAAAATTTATGATAATATACTGACATCAGCTATTAGATTATTGATAGGAATAAATTTATTACGTCTGTGAGGATTTTGAGATTTTTCTTTTGTTTTTTGTTTCTAATTCCAGAGAAATTAATTGTGTAATGTAAGTATAATTTCGTGAATGAATCAGTTTTCTCAATCATCTTTTATATGTTCCCTTTTCTGCATCAAGAGTAATGTTCAAAATTAAAATAAGAAATATTTTCTCTAGTATTTTTGGAATTAACTTATCTAGGAAAGATACGTTACTATCAACTGAAACTAAATGGCTATTTGTCTCTACTATAGGACTGTTCTAAGTAATGAGTAGCACATTTTGCAAGCATTCTTTTATCAAAAAATATAAAAACACGTGTATAAGTTAGAGGAAAGACTAAAGAATATGTAAGTGTTAAGAAAATAAAGCAGTGTATTTCACAAAATTCATGCATGTATTTTATATTTTTATAAAAAAATAAAATGAATATGTATACTTGCTCTAAAATTAGTATGCTTTTGTTGTTGTAGTGTACTGTCAAGTCAGAACCAACCCATAGCTGATTCTCCAGTGTGTTTCCAGAAGTAATCAGATAAGAGGAGATTGCTCATCCTTCTCCCATGGAGCAGCTAGTAGATTTGTGTGCCTTCAGGATTGCAGTGTAGCTTCTTACAGTCATGCCACCAGAGCTAATAAAAGCAGTACATATAATAGTAACAACTCCATTTTGGGGAAAAAAGATGAGCCAGGTGCAATTCACGTGGTAATTATTATTATGTAAAGAATAGAATCCTCTAGTTTCTTCTTGAAAGTCATAGGAAACCACAAAGAAAACAAAGAAACAATTTAAAATTAAAATATTTCTAGAAAAAATGGAGGGATAATGGAAAATTACAAATAAGACTGAACAATGAGAAGGTAGAAGTTGGTTCATTATAGTTGTCAGGTCAGATAAATTTATATAGAACAAGTAGAAAGCTCTAGATTACTTTCTTATTAAACAACAATTCAAACCTGAATTCTTTGCATTTCTTTTACTTTCACTCTGTGCTCATGCCACATAAATAAATACACCTTGATGTTATTCCACAAAACATATATCCAATATAACAAGAAAAAAATAGTTTATGTGGGCAATGAGGAGATCTAATGACATATTATGTTGTATGTAGGCTAAGAATTAAAATATCTTCTTTGATAACTAGGTTCTAAATCCTTTAAGATAACACTGCATGGTTTAAAATTAGCAAGGGTGTACACCAGGGATGTGCCCTAGCTCCATACCTTTTTAATCAACATGTGGCACAATTCATACAGGAGGCTGGGATCTATGAGGAGGAGTGTGGCATGAGGATTGGAGGAAAACCTATGTTATGCAGATGACAACCCTAATTGCTCAAACTGCAGAGAACCTGAAGTACTTGATGCAGAAGGTCAAGGACAGCAGCCTTCAATATGGATTGAACATCAAGAAAACAGATTGTCATCACTGGGCCGATTGGCAGCATTATGCTAGACAGTGAAGAGATTAAGATTGTTAACAGCTTCTGTTTCTTTGGCTACACAATCAACTTTTTTGGTAGCAGCCCCCAG
>NW_006400229.1:437146-444071 GCF_000299155.1 Elephantulus edwardii | reverse complement strand
CAGGATAGAGCAGGGTTTAGGGCTGTTGTGCATAGGGTCGCTATGAGTTGGAAACAACTCGACGGCACATAACAACAACAACAACATATATAATCAATAAACCTGGTAAGTTCTGGTGGTTTAGTGAACTGCTCTGCCAACCCAAAGACATTCAATTATAATCCACCAGCTGTTCTATGGGAGAAATATGGGCAATCTTTCATGGTGTAATTTGTCACCTTTGAAAGCTCACTGGTTTCAACTAAGTGTCAATTGCAACTCAACAATGCATGACAACATTTATATACTTACGCTATTGTTAGTTGTCAACCAATTAACTGAAATATATGAGGACTTCATAAGCAATTGAGATGCCCATTTATACCTCACCCTCGGTTTTGGTACCATGCTTTAGTATTTTTTACATTCATTGTGCACTTGTAGTAACTTCAATCCTGATGAACTCATCTGTAATTCTATTTCTGAAAAAAAATTTATTGTGATACATAAAGCTTTTTACTAACTTACTTTCAGAAATTGGTTGCAAGAGCTTTCTTCCTGGCTTTCTTACCCTGGAACCTTTATTGAAACATGTACAAAACAAATGGACTTCGTTGTTAAGTGCCTAGAGCCAGTTATGACCTAAAGCAAACCTATGACTTGAACTATGTCTGAACTCTTGTCCTATCCTGTGCCATCATCAACATCCTTGATACATTTGAATTGATTGCCATAGTATCAGCTGTATCAATCCATCTAACTGAGGGTCTTCCCCTCTTCATTGACAACAAGCTCCACAGTACAAAACATTTCTTACAAGGTCAGAAATGGGTCCCCACACTCCTGCACCTATATCTTGTCATTCCAAAACCAATCTTAGTGCTCTATTTTATCAGAAATCCTTTGCAATGACTACACAGACTTTGCAGAACCACACTCATGATTATGAGTTTTACTAGACATCATTCAGATTGGCAGTAAGAATAATCTCTCAGTCTAGACCTCAAACTAGGTCAAAGGCCCTTTGACCTTTAGCCTTATGGCTTAGGTAACTCTCACTAAGTTTTCTTAATCCTGCCTGTTGTGACTTCTTCCCTCAGTCCTCCAGTAATCTGAGTTGAAGACTTCTTGCTCTGGTTTTGTGATGCAGCAAACTCAAAGGCCAGTTCCATCTCACATCAAGTCTCTCTCTCTTTGCTGCAACTCCTACTGCCACTCCTCTTGGTCCAATCTGGCTGGCACAGGAATCTCTGGCATCAAAACCTCAAGCTGTATCTTTTTCCTTGTTACTGTTGAGATTCCAAATTTCTGCCATTGAATCTGCTCATTTTAATGATGAGACTCATCAACTGCTTTGTGGTTAGACTAACACACTCCATTTATGTGATTATGCTCATCATGTGAAAAAGTCAAAATTAATCAATGCTTAAGAATGCTATTTTGAATAATAAAACCTTGGCACCATTTTGATCAAACATTTTTCTAAGTGTTATAGCACTGGTCTGTCAATTTGCTGTATGTACAGAGGTAACTCATGGTTTCTGTGATGCTAAACACTGTGACACTGATGTGTCAAATGTGATAATAGATACACATGGTGGACAATGTTTGGTGGAGCTCCCAGGTGAAAGCAGGCTTGGAAGGAGGAGTGGCATCCACTTCCAAAACAGCTTGTCTCCAGAAACTCTACGAACTTGGTTTTCATATAATAATTTATAAGCATTGTTTTATACAATCATTTATATACATTGTATTCTATAATTAATAACTACTGATCTATACATATTTTTTAGCTTCTGTCTTGTCAACTCCATAATTTTAACCATCTGCACATTTTTTAATATAAAGTCCAACTTTTCAGTTTACATGTTTAATAGATATGGAGAAAGGATACAATGCTGAAAAATACCTTTCCTAAATTGAAAACATGCAGTGCTCATTTACTCTTTTTCGACAACTGTTTCTTTGTGTAAGTAAGTATAAGGTTCACAAGGGCACAATTAAGGCTCTTGGAGCTCCCATCCTTATTCTTAATTATTGTTTGTTACGATCCTCACAGTTGCAGTAAAATACATGTGATTATTTTTTTTTCTAGTATTCTCTTTATTTCATTACCTCAGGTCTGTTTCTCTTATAAATTTTTGCTTTGAAAAGATTTATTTTATTTTTTTAAATTTGTGTTCATTGTGTTTCACATTTTTCATTTATATTATGTTTCAAATAATCTTCCTGGCAATTTTTTATATAAAATTAATTACCTTGAACTCTACCTGCCATTAGCCCATCTTCTCAGGTTCCTGCACGATATCTTTTAATCTGTGATTCCTCCTTACTCAGCTTCACCCCTCTGCTCTTAACTCTTTCCCTATTTGGACTTCCATAGATATTGTACCAGCTATTCTTCTATTTTTACAGTAATGATCTTATGCAATATTTGTTCTATTGAGATTGAGTTAGTTCACACACAAAAATTCTCTCCAGTCTCTCAAGTTACATAGCGCTTTTTGAAATCCTTGCTTCTGAATGCTGCAAAGTATTCCATCAGATGAAACTAGTACATTCATAGATTTTTATCTCTTGAAAGATGTTGTTTCTTATATTTTGTCAATATTTGAGTTGTTTCCAACTAGAAAGCAAATTTGGTCCTTTGATTCTATATCTATCTATCTATCTACCTATTATCTATCTGCATCCAATTTTAAGTGGCATCCACTTCCTAAACAACATGTTTCTGAGTACTCTTTGAATTTTGAGGAACAACAATAGTTATAGAAAGGCTCCAGGTTTTTGTTCATAGGATTGCTATGAGTAGTACTAGACAATCAACAACAACAATAATCTATCATTTATCTATCTATCTATTATCTATCTATCTATCTATCTATCTATCTATCTATCTATCTATCTATCATCTATCTATAACAGAGCAAGGAGACACTGAATGGTTCAATATCAAGAAGGGGATCCATCAGGGATGTATTCTGTCTCCATACCTTTTCAATCTGTATGAAGAACAGATCATCTAAGATGCTGGGCTGTATGAAGAGGTATGTGACATCAGAATTGGTGGAAGAGTCATCAATAACCTGCTTTATGCAGATGACGCAACCCTACTTACTGAAACTGAAGAAGACCTGAAGCACTTGCTGCAGAAGGTTAAGGACTGTAGCCTCCTATATGGATTGAAGCTCAACATCAAGAAAACAAAGATCTATCTATCAGTGTGGATGGTGAAGAGATTGAGATAGTTAACAGTTTTAGTTTGCTTGGCTCCACAGTCAACACTCTTGGTAACAGCAACCAGGAAATCAGGAGATGAATTGCATTGGGAAAGTCAGCTTTGAGGGACCTCTCAGGAGTACTGAAGTGCCACGACGTCAGGCTGGAGACTAAGATGTGCCTTATCCAGGCAGGCTATAGTCTTTGCAATTAGGTGGTATGCATCAGAGAGTTGGACGGTGAATAGGGATGATAGAAAGAGAATTGATGCCTTTGAGTTGTGGTGCTAGAGAAGAGTGTTGAGTATACCATAGACTGCTAGGAGAACAAACAGGTTTGTCCTGGAGAGGGTGAAGCCAGAATGTTCCCTGGAGTCAAGGATTCTGAAGCTTTGTCTGACATACTTTGGGCATGTTGCAAGGAGGGACTGGTCCTTGGAGAGGGACATCATGTTTGGGAGAGTGGAGGGGTGGCAATGGAGAGGAAGACCTTTGATGAGATGGATCATTTCTGTGACTGGAGGGGTGGGAATAAGTACGTTTGAGATGGCTAGGTTGGCACAGGATAGAACAACGTTTAGAGCTCTTGTACATAGGGTCGCTATGAGTTGCAAACGACTCGATGGCACTTAACAACAACAAATATATAATTTCGCTTTTCATTCACTAAATTTTGTGATGTAAAAACATATTAGAAAGTTTAAAAAGTTAACTTGCATTGTAATTTGAGTGAATTTTTGGTACAAGTTATTTTCTAATCAGCAACTCATGTGTATTACCTTTTATGATTATAATCACCACATAGTACACATTGTAACAAAAGCACTCTTCCCTTAATCTTCCTGACTTTTCTTTTATCATTCATCCTATGATTCTCTATCTTGTGAGCTTTATTCCTCTGCAAATGCTGTCCTTTTTATCTGTGTGATTGACTGTTGTAAGGAGTATATTTGTCTTGTTATTTGTGATCACGCAAAGAGCTCTTGCTTGCTTTATTAAAATTTGAGTCATGCGGAATAACATGATACTATTGAGCTTTTTAATACTATGAAATATATTAATTATTATAAATATAATATAAAAATGTATGTATATATTATAAAACTTTAGGCTTTTAATTTGGTTTTATTAATTTTATTTTAGTACTCTCTTAGCAAATGTAAGACATTGTTGTACTAGTTTAATATAAACTTTATGAGATTTACTATGCTTTTCAATTTGACATCCTGAGTGAATGAATAAATATTGAAAAATATTTTATTTTATAAAATTATTGAACGAGATCACTGTTATCACATGTTATCAAAATTCTGGTGATGATTTTCCAGAAACTACTGCAACACTACATTGACAAAGAAATACTAGAAATACAAGTTGGGTTCAGAAAAGGTCATGGCGCTAGAGATGTTATTACCAATGCTAGATGAATCTCAGAAGAAAGCAAAGAGTACCAGAGGAATGTGTATATGTGTATCATTGACTATGCAAAGACATTTGACTGTGTGGATCACAATAAATTGTGGCTAACCTTGAGGAAATTGGAATCCCAGAACACTTGTCTGTGCTTATGTGAAACATATATTTGAACCAGGAACCAGTCCTAAGAATAGAGCAGGAAAACACTACATGGTTTAAAATCAGGAAAGAAGTACATTAAGTTTGCATCCTGTCTCCACAGCTTTTCAATCTATATGAAAAACAGATACTTGGGAAGCAGAACTTTATGAGGAGGAATATGGCATTAAGATTTTAGGAAGACTCATCAACAACCTACGTGCTTGTTCAAAATGAAGAAAGCCTGAAAATCTTGCTGCAGAAGGTCAAGCACTGTAGTCTTCAAAATGTATTTAAACTCAACATCAAGTGATATGAGTCAGTCTTGTTTTATAACAGTGATATAATGCACTTTTGTGACTGAGATATTTGTGTATTTGTCGTTTTGTGACTGTGATATTTCACTCAGCATAATGTCCTCCATGATCACCCATTTTGGATATTAGTTCATGAATTCTTTGTTTTCCAGTGCTGCATAATATTCCATTGTGTGAATGTACCACAGCTTCTCTAGCCATTTGTGTGTTGATGGACACTTGGATTGTTTCCAACTTTTTGCTATTGTGAACAATGCAGCAATAAACATGTGTGTGCATATGTCTGCTTGGGTGGTAGTTCTGGTTTCTTTAGGGTAAATTCCCAGTAGCGAAATTGCTGGGTCAATTGGTACTTCAATGTCCAACTTTTTTAGAAAGCTCCATACTGCCTTCCATAGTGGTTGCACCATTTTACACTCCCACCAACAGTAAATAAGGGTTCCAGTTTCTCTGCAATCTCATAAGCATTTGTTGTTTGCTGCTAGGTTGAATTTTGCTATTCTTATTGGGGTGAGAGGATATCTCATAGTTGTTCTGATTTGCATCTCTCTTTAGAGGTAGGGAATTTGATTATTTCTTCATGTGTTTCTTTGTCATCTGAAAGTCTTCTTTGGTGAAGTGTCTGTTCATATTCTGTTTCCATTTTCAATTGAGTTGTTTACCTTTATGTTGTTGTGTCACTTGAGTATTCTATAAATTCAAGATATAAGTCCCTTATCTGACATGTCATTACCAAATATTTTTTCCCAGTCTGTGGCTTCCAATTTACTCTGCTCGAAAAGTTTTTGTATATGCATAGTGATTTGATTCTTAGAAGGTTCCATTCATTTATTTTATCTTCTTCTGGTTGTAGGTTTGTCAAGATGCTTGTAAGACTGTTTAAGACTGTTCATGTTGTGGATAAGTGCTTCTAGGGTTCTTCCAAGATTTTCTCTAAAGAAATTTATACTTCTTGGTTTTAGTCCTAAGTCCTTGATTCACTTTGAATTAGTTTTTGTATATGATGTGAGGTATTGTTTGAGTTTTCTGCATGTGGTTTTCCAATTTTGCCAACACCATTTGTTAGAAAGGCTCTCGTTTCCTCACTTAACTAATTTTATCTTCTTGTCAAAAATCAGTTGACCACAGGTAGATTAGCTGATTTCTGGATTCTCAATTCAATTCCATTGACCTATGTGTCTGTCATCATGCCAGTACCATGCTTGTCTTGACCACCATGGCAGTGTACTAGAATTTGAAATCAGGGAGTGTGATACCTAATACCTTGTTTCTCTTTTTAAGGAATGCTTTACTTATCTGGGGACTCTTTCCATTCCAAATGGAATGCAAAACCTTGTTTAAGAATCAAATTGGTATATGTATTGAGATTTCATTGAACATGTATATTGCCTTTGGTAGTATTGCCATTTTCACATTATTGAGTCTTCCTATCCATGTTCTTCAATTTATTCAGTATACTATCATATTATCTGCTTATAGAGATAATTTTACCTCCTCTTAGCAATTTTGATACCTCTTGTTTACTTCTCTTGTGTTATTGTTACCACTAAGACTTCTAATACAATATAGAATAAGGGAGGTGATAGTGGGCATCCTTGTCTAGTTCCAGTTCTCAAAGGAAATATCTTTAACCTTTTTCCATTGAGAACAATGTTGGCATTCAGATTTGTGTATATACTTTTTGCTATTTTGAGGAAATTCCCTTCTATTTCTATTTTGTTGAGTGTTTTGATCAGGAAAAGGTGTTGGATTTTATGAAAGGCTTTTCTGCATTAACTGATAGGGTCATGTGGTTCTTGTTCTTTGCTTTGTTAATGTGATTAATTACATTGGTTGTTTTTCTTTTCTTTTTTTTTT
>NW_006400229.1:434266-436920 GCF_000299155.1 Elephantulus edwardii | reverse complement strand
AATGTATCATTGGATTCTATTGGCCAGGATTTTTATTCAGGATTTTTTGCATCTATGTTCATGAGAGAAATTGACCTATAGTTTTCTATTTTGGTAGTGTCTTCACCTGGATTTATTATCAAGGATATTTTTGCTTCATAGAATGATTCTAGAAGAATTCCAGCTTTTTCTGTTTTCTGAAGTAGTTCACGTATTATTGGTGGCAGTCTGATAAAATTTACTTGTAAAACCATCTGGTCCAGGTCTTTTTTTGGCTATAAGTTGTTCTATTACTTTCTCTATTTCTTGTTTTGTAATGGGCCTGTTTAGGTGTTGTTCAATTTCAGTTTGTGTCAGTTTAGATAGGTTGTGAATTTCTAAGTATTTTTCCATTTCCTATAGGCTTTATTATTCCTCTAGGTCGTATAGCCCTGGTGTACAAGTTGCCATACCATGGTCACTTTCGGTTGCTGTGAGGCTGAACACTGTGACACTGATGTGTCAAACGCATTAATGGTTGGCTACCCAGTGCAGACAGAGAGTGGAGTGGAGCTCCCAGATTAAAACAAGCTTAGGATGAGGAGTGGTATCCACTTCCATAATAGCTTGCTTCCAGAAACCCTATGAAGCTAGAGAGAGGATGAAAGGCACCCAAGCATCAATGACTCTCCTTCATAGGGTCACTATGAGTCGTCTGAGACTCGATGGCGCTTAACAACAACAACAACATGAGTGATTAATCAGGCTCAAGCCTCGTGACAATCAACAAGACAGAAATTCTCACAAATGGGCCAATTGACAGCACCATGAAATATGGAAAGTTGTTAACAATTCGGCTTGCTCAGCTCCACAATCAGCACTCTTAACATCAACAGTCAGAAAATCAAAAGATTAATTTCACTGGCAAAATCTGTTTTCAGAGTGCTGGAAGTGTTGAAAAGCCATGATGTCAGTCTGGAGAATAAGGTGCCCCTGATGTAGTTCATGGTCTTAACAATTACTTGGTATGCATCAGAGAGCTGGATAATGACTAAGAAGCATAGAAGAAGAATATATGTCTTTGAGCTATGATGCTAGAGGAGTCTTGAACATACCATGAATCACCCAGAAAACAAATAAGTCTATCCTGGAGAGGGTGAAATCAAGATTCTTCTTGTCGGCTAAGATTTTTAAGCTCGGTCTCACATGCTTTGGACATTTAGCCAGAAGGGACCAATACTTGGAGAAGGACATCATGCTCAGAAAGGGGGAGGGACAGCACAGAAGAGGAAGACTCTGGATGAGATAGATTGATACAGTATCTAGGACAATGTGGGTATGTGTGTCAGAGTCAGTGAGACTGGCTTGGGATAGGACAGGCTTCAGAGTTATTATACATAAGGTCATTACATAGAAGAGATGTGATGACATATAACAACAACACCACCACAATATTTAGTCATCTTATAGACATTTATATGTTGCTTTTGGTATGTTTTTTTTTTTTTAATTTAGGTTGTTTATTTTTCATTTCAATGAACATCTACAGAGATTTTGGGATTCCATTCATTCATTGTTGCACCCTTCTCCTCGCACAAACCCCTCCCCCCCCCCCCCCCCCATTTGCTCCTCTCCTTGAAAAGCAAAAGGAAAACTCCCTCATTGGTACACAATCACCCCCTGCACCTCCCCAAACCCCACCCCCTACCCCAAAATATAATCCACTCTGAAACCCTCATTGCATACTCCTACGATAAAAATAATGCCCTAAAATATAATACTTTAAAGAATTTATTTATGTTTTGTTTTAGGCACAATTCAACTTAGGTAGCTTGAAATAAAAATTGACATAGCCTTGCATCAAGATATCTAATAATATAAGGTTACATTAGTTATTCATATTTCTTACTTTCATTAAACAAATTATTAGTACATCATTTGTGTTATATTTTATGTTTTTTAGAACAATTTCCATTGTTCTAAAAGAACACAAAATCCCAACACATACAAAAGAAATTTAAAGTCCATGAGAAAAAAAATAAAACAAACAAACAAAAAAATAAGCCCAAATAAAATAACAAAGTATGGGCTTCTGCTTCATATGATTTACATAAGTGAATAGATTTATGGGAAGTTAATATATGTAATGAAGAAATTATATATATCTTGTGTGAATTTTAGGAACATGAGTGACATTACAGGCTGAGAGATGTAACAAAAGGAAAAGAAATATGATGGCACTAACAAGAATGACGTAGAGAATACAATCTGAGAATTTATGTAAGCTAATATTCACAGCTCTAGTTTTTACAATGACAACTCAACCAATCTGCCATATGTGTAGAACCAGCCCACAGCTGACTTTCCATTGGGTTTTGGAGACTCTGCATTTTAAGGGAGGAGTTTGACTGCATTGTATATACTTAACATCATAATATTATTCTGAGTATATAATGTATATTTCTATATTTCAAGGAAAATTGAAGAAAAGAGAGTGAAAGCATAAATGCTGAAGGAAACAAATAGGAAACAATTCGATCTTCTCAATGGTATTGAGACAAAAGTACTCATAAATATTAAAGAGCTGTCTATTCCAATTCCTTCCTTATATGTGCTCCATTTAAACTCAGATTTCTTACTTTTTATGTAAGTAAAGTAAAAAAAACCTGTTAAAACAATTATTAAATATTAACATA
>NW_006400229.1:398316-434146 GCF_000299155.1 Elephantulus edwardii | reverse complement strand
ATATCTACTATTCAGGAAAAAAGCAAAGTCATTACAAGGAGAAAGGAGGAAGAAAAGACCAAGACAGATGTCAGAAAAAAACTCTAAATATTGCTCCGAAGCACTGAGAAACCAAAGCTGAGGGAAGAACTCAAGATACATACTAAAGAGCTGAACAGAAGATTTCAAAAGGCTAACCAATATAAATATGCAAAAGAATAATAAAAAATGAACATAAACAGAATATTATTTTAAAAAGGCAGCATGAGAAGATAAGGTGAAGTATTACAATGAAATGTGCAAGGAGCTAGAGTTAGAAAATCCAAAGGGCCAAACTCCCTCAGCACTTCTTAAGCTGCAGGAACTGAAGAACAAATTGAAACCTCAAGTTGCAATATTTAAGGATGTTTTGGGCAGAATATTAAATGATCCAGCAAGTATTAAAAGAAGATGGAAAGAGTATAAAGAGTTATTGTACCAAACAAAATAGGTGGTCACAAAAGAATTTCATGAAAGAGCATATGAATAAGAGCCTGTGAAGAGCCTGTGGTGACAAAAAAAGAAATTCAAGCTGTTCTGAAAGATATGGCAAAAAAATCCAAGGTCTCAGGAATTGAGGGCATACTGATTGATATATCAATGAACAGATGCTGCCCTGGATGTACTCACCAAGAAATCTGAAGGGCAACCACCCACCTGGCCTACTGACTGGAAGATCTCTATTAGTTCCCATTCCAAAGAAAGGTGATCCTACATAGAGTGTGAACATTACTGAATAGTATCATTAATAGCACATGAAAGCAAGATTCTGCAGAAGATTATCCAAAAACACCTGCAACAGTTGCACATCTTCAGAAAACTGTCTGAAGTGCAGGCTGGGTTTAGAAGAGTCCATGGTACTAGGTATAATACAGCTCATGTTTGATGGATCTTGGCTGAAAGAAGGGAGTACCAGAGGAATGTCTATTTGTGTTTCATTAATTATGCAAAGGCATTTGACTTTGTCATTCACAACAAACTTATTTGACCCTGGGAAGAATGGGAATCCCAGAACACTTGATCATGCTTATGCAAAACCTATACTTGGACCAGGAGGCAGTTATCGGAACAGAGCAAGGAAATATTGCATGGCTCAAAATTGGGAAGGGTGTGTGTCAAAATATGTCCTATCTCCATATCTTTTCAATCTATATGTGACACAGATTATCCAGGAGGCTGGGCTCTATGAGGAGAAGTGTGGCATCAGGATTGGAAGTAGATTCATCGACAATCTGCATAATGCAGATGACACAATGCTGCTTGCTGAAAATGAGGAGGACCTAAGGCTCTTACTGCAGAAGGTAAAGGACTGGAGCCTTCAATATGGATTGAAGCTCAACATCAAGAAAACAAAGATTCTTACCACTGGGCAATTGGCAGCATCATGATGCATGATGAAGATTTGAGATTGTCGACAGCTTCAGTTTGCTTGACTCTACAATCAAAACTCTTGTTTCCGGCAGCCAAGAAATTAAAAGAGGAATGGTGATGGGAAAGTCTGCTTTCAGAGACTTCTCCAAAGTACTGAAGAACAATGATGTCAGTCTGCAGACTAAGGTGTGCCTGATACAGCTGATGGTCTTTGCAATTACATGCTATGCATCAGAAAGCTGTACAATGACTAGGGATGATAGAAGGAGAGTTGATGCCTTGGAGTTGTGGTGCTGGAGAAGAGTACTGAATATACCATGGACTGCTAGGAGAACAAACAAGTTTATCCTGGAAGGGGTGAAGCCAAGTCGCTCTCTGAAGGCAAGGATTCTGAAGCTTCATCTGACGTACTTTGGATATTTTGCAAGGCAGGATCAGTCCTTGGAGAGGGAAGTCATATTTGGGAGGGTGGAGGGACAGGAGAGGAAGACCCTCAATGAGATGGAACTATTCAGTCACTGGGGTAATGGGGATAGGTGTGTCAGAAGCAATACTATTATCACAGGACAGAGCAGGATTTAGGGCTGTTGTACATAGGGTCTCTAAGAGTTGCAGGTGACTCGGTGGCACATAACAACAAACAACAACGTGCATTGAGAGAGCTCTGGTGGCCTAGCGGTAAAGAGTGTACTGTAAACACAAAGGTACAGCATTCAAATCCACCATTTGCTCCATGGGAAAGAAAACCCCATCTTTGATTTATAGCCTCTGAATATCTGCTATAGAGTGAGTTATGAGTTATTCTTGACTTAGTCGCATATAAAAACAAGATATGTATGAAGTACGTGAGTTGAGTTAAATATGAAATACTAATGTTCTCACATTAGGAGGAGGGGAATCCACTTCCGTAATAGCTTGCCTCAGGAAACCTTATGAACCAGGAGAGAGGATGAGAGACACCCATGTGTCAAGGACTTTCCTTCATAGGGGCGCTATGAGTTGCCTGCGACTCAACGGCACTTAACAACAATGTTCTCACCAGGGTGATTAAACATAAGATGGCACAATTTGGTGGGTAGGGAAAGGAAATGGAAAAGATCTAGTGTGTAAAACAGTGCCATCTCTTTGCATGATTTGAAAAACACTTTCCTCCATAATATTGACGTGACCAAGAGTTTCTGATATCTAACTAGAAAATGAGTGCTGAATTTGACAAGTATCCCATTAAAATAGAACCAGTTAAATATCAGTCTAGCCCATAAGTGTTAGTCTTGAACTAAGTTATATAAGAATTTTAATGGCTTATTTTTTGGGGGGGGGGAATTCCATTCTTTCATTGTTGCACTTTCCCCCCCTGCCCCCCCCCCAGTTCGCCCCTGTCCTTGAAAAGCAAAAGGAAAACTCCTTCATTGGTACACAATCCCCCTGCACACACACCCCCATCCCCACCCCAAATACACTCCACTCTGAAACCCTCATTCCGGACTCCTATGATAATAATGGCTTATTTTTCAGAGGTAGACCTTGGTTTTCTGAAATACCTCTGAATATATTAAGGTTATGCACTATTCTAATATATTAAAACTTTGCAGCACTCAGATATTCCATTTTACATCATTCTATAAAATTCACAACACAACTGAAAGAAAAGTTCTTTTAGCTACCTTTTTTTTTTACACATTTTTTGGTATGTGTTTCTATCCTGTACCTGGTGTTAGAAAGCCAAAAGGGACAACATACATTTGAAATTTCCTAAGCAGAAAGAACTGAAAAACCAATTCATATTTAAGGTTTCAATACTGAAAAATATGTTGTACAAAATATTGGACGATACAGGGGCAATGGTAAATAAAGAAATACACAGAGTTGTTGTACCAAAATAATTTGTTGACATTAAAACATCGTTCTAGTGATTAAAAAAAGTAAGATGTTTAAGCTACATATAAGATCTTGGCAGAAAATGATAAATCCCCATGAATCTATGAAACATAAATAGATGTTTATCTTCAAATAAATGGAGTGCTTCATATGCTTACTAGCCTATGCTAAGAGGTTTGAAAGACAACTACTTGGTAAATTGCTGGAAGAATTTAATATTTGTTTGTATTCCAATGATTGGTGATCCAACATACTGCAGAGGTTATCAGGCAATATCATCAATATCACATAATGATAAAATCTGGCTGCTGCTGCTGCTGTTGTTGTTGTTGTTGTTAGGTTTTGTCTAGTCAAACGGTATTCATTGCAACCCCATGAACAAAAGACTTGAAACTCTATCCTATCCTGTGCCATCCTCTCACTTCCTGAAACACAAGAGCCTATTGTGACATTCCTGTGTCAGTCCACGTGGTTGAAGGTCTTCCTTTCCTTCACTGATCCTCCACTCTTCCCAACATCATGTCCTTCTCCAAGGAATAGCCCCTTCTAGCAATATGTCCAAAGTATGTGAGATGAAGCCTCATCATTCTTGTTTCCAAAGAGTTCTCTGATTGCACCCTCTCCAAGATATACCTGTTTGTACTTAAAAAAAAATCTGCTAGCTTACTTATACATTGTTTATAAGAACAAATTCTTTCAATATTCCTCAGCCCTCCACCCATCAAATTGCAAAACCCCATGATTAACATCCCCCTCCACCGCACATCCTCATTCCTCTACTTCCAACCTCTTCCACCCTTCTTGGATCCTTATACTCATTCGACAATAATGGTTTTATCAAATATTTATGCTTATGGGACTGAGTTTGTTCACTCAGCATAATCCTCTTCAGTCATTCCCAAGTTAGGTATTTTACAAAATCATTGCTCCTGCATGGCACATATTATTCCATTGGGTGAATGCACCATAATTTCTCAATCCATCCATTTGTGGTTGGACATTTTGACTGTTTCCATGTTCTTGCAATGGTGAATAATACTGCCATGAACACTGGTGTACAAATCTTCTTTTGTGCCTCAGTTCTCATTTTCTCAGGATATATTCCAAATAGTGGAATAGCTGGGTCATATTACATTTCTATGTTCAGCTTTCTGCAGAAGTGCCATATTGCCTTTCAGAATGGTTGTATAATTTTACAATACAATGTATAACGGTTCCTTCTTCTCCACACCCTCTCCAACATTTATTACTTGCTGCTCTGTTAAATTTTGTCACCATTAATGGAGTGATATGGTACCTCATTGTGGTTTTGATTTGGAACATTTCTTCATGTGTCTGTTTGCCATTTGTGTTTGTTGCCATTTCTGTGAAAATTCTTTCCCTGTCTTTTTACATTTTGTATTTGGGTCATAAGTCTTTTTCTTGTGGAGGGCCAGGAGTATTATGTAAACATTTGTTATAAGACTCTTATCTGAGATTGTATTACAAAATATTTGTACATGGGATGTTCAATGCTCTTTTCCAATATCACAGCTCAAAGGCATCGGTTCTTCTGTCATCTTTATTTATTGTTCAGCTCTTAGTTGCATAGCAAGTGGTCAGAAAGACTATGGTGTGAATCAGATACACCTTAATCTTCAAACTTACATCATTACTCCTCAAAAATTTGAGAGGTCCCTAACTGCAGATTTTCCCACAGCAATGTGTCTCCTTATTTCCTGATTGCTGGTACCAAGAGTGTTAACTGTGGACCAAAGTAAGATGAAGCTGTTGAGAGTTTCAATATCCTCTCCATCCATCAGATACTATCTTTCCAGTGCTAAGAATCCTGGTTTTCTTGACACTGAGATACAGTCCATACCAAAAGCTTAATTTCTTGATCTTTAGCATCAAGTGCTTCAAGTCCTTCTCACTTTCAGCAAGCAAGGTTGTGTTATCTCCATAATGCAGATTACAGATGAGTATCCCTTAAATCCTGATGCTACATTCCTCTTCACAGACAGCAATTTCTTGTATACTTTGCTCACATTTATCAAGCTGTGAGAATTGAAAAGCAAATTTAAAGTTTGTGTGGTAATACTGAACAATGTTATGGGCAATATATTGAATGAACCAGAAAACATTAAAAGAAGGTGGAGAGAATACATAGAATTACTGTACCAGAAATAATTGATTGATACTGAAAAATTTCAGGAAGTACCATATGAACAGAAGCCAACAGCAATGAAGGAAGAAGTAAAAGCTTCATTTAAGGCATTAGAAAAAAAAATGAATAAGGCCCCAGGAATTAATGGGATACCAATAACTTGTTCTAATTAACAGATGCACACTATGTCACCAGTCTATGTCAGAAAATTTGGAGGATGGTTTCCTGGCCAATTGATTGAAATAGGTCATATTTGTTCTCATTCCTAAGAGCAATGATGCAAATGTGGAAACTATTGAACAATATCATTAATATCATATTCAATCAACATACTGCTGATGATCATTCAATAATGGTAGAACAGGAAAAAGATAAGAAACAGCCAGAAGTTCAAGCACGGTTTAGAAGAGGCTGTGACTCCAGGGATATCATTGCTGATGTCAGGTGGATCCTGGCTGAAAGTAAAAAAATACCAGAAAACTGTCTATTTGTGCTTTATTGACTATGCCAAAGCAGTTAACTTTATGGATCATAACAAGTTGTGTCTGACCTCAAGAAGAATGGGAGTCCCAGAGCATTACCTGTGTTTATGTGGAACCTTTACGTGAACCAGGAGGCTCTTGTGCCAATAGAGGAGGGAAACACAGCATGGTTTAAAATTGAGAAGGGAGTGTGTCAGGGTTGTATTCTCACCCATACCTACCTTGTTGAAGATTAAAAAAAAATACCTGGAGAAGTATTGACAACTTGTCAGAAATTTGAGCTGGATTTAAAAGAAACTATGGAACCAGATATATCATTACTGGTGTCCTATGGATCTTAACTGAAAGCAGAATGTTTCAGAAACATATTTACTTGTATATTATTGACTATGCAAAAGCATTTGCTCCACTGTGGATCATAATAAATAATAATTGCAATTGAGAAGAATGGACACTCCAAAATGTATCTTGCACCACACACAAAAATCAACTTAAAGTAGATTAGAGACCTAGGGAGTAAAACAAAAAACATAAAAATCATAAGAGGCAAAATAGGAACAAAGTTAGAAGTTTTAGTATAAAGCATAAATAAGTTTGTTAACTTAGCCAGAAATGCACCACCAGGGGAGGATAAAGTCTATGAATGGGACCTTCTATACAATGAAATGTCTGTGTGCATAAAAACTTTTACAAATAGAATGACAAGGAAAAAACCCCATGCACTTAAGGGGAAACCCCAAAACTTTTACAATGACATTTCAGAACAGGGGCTCATAACTAATGTTTACAGAATATTACAATCTCCCCATAAGAAAAAAATCTGATAACTGAATTAGAAAACATGAAAAATTCCTATTCACATAGGAGGACATTTGAATTACTAAAAAAATAGATGATTAAATTTTCAAAATCACTTGGAATCAGAGAGATGCAATTCAAAACATCAATGAAATGCCCTCTCATTCTGGCAGCTGTAGTGAAGTTCAATAGGACAGCAATCAGTTACTGTTAGAAAGAATGTAGACAGATTGGGACCCTTCTACACTGATGGTGAGATTGTAAAATAGAATATAGAAAACAGTTTGTCATTTCCTCACAAAGATGAGCATGTAAATTCCATATGATTGAGCTATTCTACTGCAAAGAATATATCCCAAGAAAATCAGGGCAAAAACTTGAAAAGAGATAAGTACACCTATGTTCATAGCAACATTATTCCCTATAGCAATAAAATGGAAACCACACAAATGACCATTAAAAAAGGAATAGAGAATCTGCAGTATATTTACACACCTAAAGAACAATGAAGTATTCATAACATACGGTACACCACGGTAAAAAGTATTTGTTGTTGTTGTTGTGTGCCTGTCGAGTCGCTTGCGACTCATAGCGACCCTATGTACAACAGCTCTAAACTCTACTCTGTTCTGTGCTCCTGTGTCAATTTCACTGTCTACAACACACTCATCCTGATTGTCCCAGTCACCAAATCAATCCATCTCCCAGAGGGCCTTCCCTTCCTGCGCCTGCTCTCCACCCTCCCAAGCATGATGTCTTTCTGCAAGGACCGGTCTCTCCTTACAACATGACCAAAGTATGTCAGGCGAAGTCTCAGAATCCTTGCCTCCAAGGAGCAGCCCAGTTCAACCCTCTCCAGAGCATTAAGTTGAATGAAATAACTTGGTCACAAAAGAGTAAATATTACATAAGACCACTATTTAGAAAGTGCAAATACAACTGAGCAGGATATGTATAAATATTCAAAACAGGGAGTGGAAAGAGAGGAGGAAGAAAGAGGAGGGGAAAATCATTAGGATAATAGATATTCTGGAAGCAGGAGTGGCATCCACTTCCGAAATGGCTTACCTCCAGAAACTCTATGTACGAACAGTGCTCAGGCTGTTCATTCATAGGGTTGCTATGAGTCATCTACGACTCAACAGCATCAAACAACAACAATAACAATAGAGAGGAGTAGTAGAAGGCAAATGGTGTGTGTGTGTGTGTGTGTGTGTGTAAAAGAATAGGAAAGATGTAATGGAAACTTGAAGAGATGAGTAATAAAAATTATAGATCTAGAGCACCTGCTGCATGCTAAACTGTTCTCTGACCTGAGCTGGTGGACATGGAGAACCAGGTTATCACATGTAAAGCTGTGGTAGCATGGGAAGTAGGAAAGCCCCTCTCTATTGAGCAGATAGAGGTGGCACCCCCAAAGGCACATGAAGTTTGCATAAAGATTATTACCACTGCAGTTTGCCATACTGATGCCTATACCTTGAGCAGGGCTGACACCGAAGGATGTTTTCCAGTGATCTTGGGATGTAAAGGGGCTGGAATTGTAGAGAGTGTTGGTGAAGGAGTTACTAAACTGAAAGCAGGTGCTACTGTCATTCCACTTTACATTCCACAGAGTGGAGAATGAAAATTTTGCCTGAATCCTAAGACAAACCTTTGCCATAAGAGTCACTCAAGGGAAAGGACTGATGCCAGATGGTACTAGCAGATTTAATTGCAAAGGAAAGACCATTTTACATTACATGGGAACCAGCACTTTTTCTGAATACACAGTTGTAGCTGATATCTCTGTTGCTAAAACAGATCCTTTAGCACCCCTGGATAAAGTCTGGCTACTGGGCTGTGGCATTTCAACTGGTTATGGTGCTGTGGTAAACATGGCCAAGGTGGAACCTGGCTCTACTTGTGCCATCTTTGGCCTGGGAGTAGTTGGATTGGCGGTTATCATGGGTTGTAAGGTAGCTGGTGCATCCCGGATCATTGGCATCGACATCAACAAAGATAAATTTGCAAGGGGAAAAGAGTTTGGAGCCTCCGAATGCATTAGCCCACAGAACTTCAACAAGCCCATCCAGGAGGTGCTCGTTGAGATGACAGACGGAGGGGTGGACTACTCCTTTGAGTGCATTGGTAACGTGAAGGTTATGAGGGCAGCACTGGAAGCGTGCCACAAAGGCTGGGGTGTGCGTTGGAGTAGCTGCCTCTGGTGAAGAAATCTCTACTCGTCCATTCCAGCTGGTAATAGGTGGCACATGGAAAGGCACTGCCTTTGGAGGGTGGAAGAGTGTAAAAAGCGTCCCAAAGCTGGTGTCCAAATATATGTCTAAAAAGAACAAAGTTGATGAATTTGTGACTCACAATCTATCTTTTTAAGCAAATTAATGAAGCATTGGAACTTCTGCATGCCAGAAAGAGCATTCGAACTGTTGTAAAGATTTAAATTAAAAAGAGAAAGGATAGCCATCTTTGTACGAAGTTTTGAGATTGGATTAGAGCTGCCAGAAAAGCGGCACCTCTTCAACCTTCACAACTTCTTCAACCTTTTGTAACTTACTCTAGGAAATAATGTTTTCTGTGTAATTTTTAAATCTCTCTAATCAAGAGCAAGACAATTATAAATCTGTTTTCTAAACTCTTCATTGTATAAATAATTACTAACTTGTTAAAGACTATTTTAACATAATAGAAGCATTTCCACATAAAAAAATACAGATCTGTAGTTATTAATTATATAAAGCAGTATATGTTATTGTTTTGTTGTTATTGTTATGTGTCGTCAAGTCACCTGCAACCTGTAGCGACCCTATGTACAGAAGCTCTGAACCTTGCTTTTTCCTGAGCCAGTCTCAATTCTGACACACCAACCCCCATTTCCCCAGTTACTGTATCAGTCCATCTCATTCAGGGTTTTCCTCTCCTGTGCTGTCCCTCCATATATGCAAATTAATGAAAAATTAAAAACCCACAATGCTGTACATAAATCATGTAGTCATTCAAACAGAACAAGAAATTACACATAGCTTAAAATAAAGAAATACTTGTGTTAAGGTTGATTTCTTTTTAATACCTATTAAATCTGTAAGTAACCCAAAGGCAATTCCTATGTGGTGGTTTGAATTTATCAATGTTTCTATGACCATGACCTAGTAATAAATATTTGTGCATCTAACTCAAAGGAACGTAGTTTGAATCTACCAGTTATTTAGTGAGGGAGATGGAAAATTTCCTCTTGTGCTATTTACAGCCTTTGAAAACCCTCTGGAAGATCAGTTTTGAATAATTTCTGGTTTCATAGCACATAACAATAGTGACTGTGGAAAGAGATAGGAAATTTCCTGTATAGTCACCTGGAAATCCACTGGAAGGTGAGTTATGCTAACAGAATAACAACAAGTTCAGTTTTGAAAATTCTCTGTGCTGAGAAAATAAAATGTGAAGCTGGACTACATAAAGATGGGTGTTGCATTAAGATAAGAGGAAAGCTCATCAACAACCTATGTCATGAAGATGAGACAAACTTGATTGAGAAAAGTGAAGAAAATAGTAAGCATTCACTGAAAAAGATGATACATTACAAATTCAAATTCCAATATGGACAACACCTCAACAATGTGAAGCAAACATTTTCACAAGTGGAGCAATAAGCAACATCTTGCAATCTGGAGAAAAGATTGAAGTTATCAATGATTTTACTTTACTTGAATCCACAATCAAACCGTCAAGTTGTTAAAAGATGCATTGCATTGTGCAAATTTGCTTTCAAGGATCTCTTAGAGTACAAAAAGATTCTTGTCTTTTTAAAGTTTAAAAAGTATAAATTTAAAGATTATGGAAAACCTGACCTAAATCATGATATTTGTAATTACTTTGCATGCATACAAAAGGACAGGGAAAAGGAGACCAAAGAAGAATAGCTATCTTTCAATTGTGCTGCTAGTGACGAGTGTTTTATGTACCACGGATTCCTGAAAGAACCTCTGTCATAGAGGAAGTATAGCCATTGTAATTCTTAGAGGCAAGGAAGAAGTAAAATTTCATCTCAAATATTATTGAGCATATAATCAGCATGTACCAGTGCTTGAAAAAAAAAGACATTTTGCTTGGAAAAGTAAAAGGAAGATCTTCAGTGAAATGAATTTACACAGTGAATACAATTATGGGTTTAAGCATAGTGGAAATTATCAATATGGAACAACATAGGGCAATGTTTCAACTTGTTCGTATAATCATAATGCAATTGGTAACATCTGAAACAGAACAAAAAAAGATAAGTGCTTGAAACTTGACGTGCTAAGTCAGCAATAAGATACTTGCATATAAACCTATTCCTGGGTCTTTTCAATTAACTAAAATATCTCATTAGTTTTTTCTTACGTTCCTTGAACCAAGTCATCCTAACCACTGGCCACTTCTGAATAGTCTGAGTTTATCTAAAATGTATGAACCTAATGTACAAAATTTGTTTGTACTAAATTCTAAAACTCTTTTCACCAGACTTTTCAATTATGTTTCAATCTATAGTTCATTAGTGAATATAAATAATATGATTGATTAAAACGATCTTTGGCAATTTCACAACTTATATTGTCCCTTGGTTTTCTAATCTGAATCTCTCCTTTTCCCCATTTCTTTCTCATGTTCTAGAAAAATATAGAATAAAGCAAGGGAACATATCTAATTCTTAATTATAATCACAATTGGGTGAATGACTATCACAACTCAATGAGTAAGCAAGAGTTGTTTTTAAATCAAGATCAGTTTTAGGGGAAGTATGCTTCATCAACTCATAAGCTGAATCTAAATAATTTCCAATTAATTAGAAATAAGTGTACAATGGTGTGCTTTTGTGTGAAAGGAGAAACATAGCTCCACTTTCTCAGTTGACTATATAATTAATAAATATTATAAGGGTGGCATTAACTCCTTACCTTTTTGTTCTGCTGTAAATAACAACCAGCTTGATGGTGCCTAACAAGAATCATGCTTCACTCCTAAAGTCTACAGGACTGGTGTGGATTAGCAAAGATGTAGACTTGAGCTTTTCTGAAATTTTATTGTTGTTGTTATGTGCCATTGAGTCACCAGTGACTGATTCTTTGCAATCTTTTGCAGAATAGTTCTGAAGCCTGTCCTATCCTAAACTGCTCTCAGTGTCTCTGACACACCTGGTCCCATTCGCTCAGTTACTGTGTCAGTCTATCTCTTTCAATCTCTAGGATGCTCTCGCCATTTTACCAGGGACGATACCTTTCTCTAAGTACTGGTCCCTCCTGGCAACATGCCCAAAGTACATGAGATGGAGCTTCACCATTGTTGCTTCCAAGAAGCAATTTGGTTTCACCCTTTCTAGAACAGAACTGTTTGTTCTCTTGGCAGTCCATGGTATGTTCAATACTCTTCTCCAGCACCATAACTCAAAGGCATAGATTCTTTTTCTGTCATCTTTGTCATTATCCAGCTCTCTAATGAATAATAAGTAATTACAAGCTCATGGTCTAGATTAATCTCTAGACTGAAATCGTTGTTCTTTAGCACTCCGAAGAGGTCTCTAACAGCAGATTTTTCCCAATTCAATTTATCTTTTTTGATCGTTAGTGCCAAAAGTGTTGTTTGTTGAGATGAGAAAGCTGCAATTTTTTATATTTTCAATCTCTTCCCCATTTATCATGATGCTGTCAACTTGCCATTGTTGAAAAAGTCTTGTCTTCTTGATGTTCAGCTTAAATCTATACTGAAGTCCTTGATCATCTGCAGCAAAGCTTCAGGTCCTCTTGGGTTTCAGCAGACGAGGTTGTGTCATTTGCATAATGCAGATTGCTGATGAGTCTTTCTCCAGTCCTGATGTCACATTCCACCTCATTAAGTCCAGCCTCCTGAATGATCTGTCCACATATCAATTGAAAAGGTATGGAGACAGGGAATACTCCTTTCCTGATTTTGAACCATGTAATATTTCCTTGCTTTGTTCTACCGACTGCTCCCTGATCCAAGTATAGGTTGCGAATGAGCACAATCAGGTGGTCTGAGATCCCCATAGATTTAAGTAAATATAAGGAAAAGTTTGTCTTTCTTCATAACACAATTTATTCAAATAACTCTTAGTTCTTCATGTCATAATTATAATTCCTTACCATACTTTAGTGTATCTTTCTTGATATACTACTTGTCTTTTTATCTTGTATTTCTCGTGAGTGTGCATACTAAATATAAAGATATCTCCAGAGAACATATCTCCATGCAGAAAGAACTACTAACAGATTAAAAGAACTTATGTTAACATAACCTGACTTATATAAATGAAACATAAGGTTTTCTGCTGCTTTTTACATCAGTCAAGTATACTTTAATCAGTTATATTTTTCCTATAATTGTCAAATTGTCATTTCTGAGGCACAGAAAAAACTCATAAATTCCTTATTCATTAACTAGGGGAAATATAAATAATAAATCACTTAAGTATTTATAAATACAGATCTTTAAAACTATAATATGCAGATGGAAATACAATAAAATGGCATTTCAATTACATGAATTGAATTTTCTATTTTTTAACTTTCATTTTTTTACATTAATATGAAGAGTTTGTCTAATTTTACTTGACTGAATGAAGACACACCAAAAATTTTTTTATGATTTATTTCTACTATTTAGCTCAGATGTTTTCACTATTTTTGTCCCCTTTCTTATTCCTCACCATCATTCTTACCCCTACCAGAAAGAATAAATTGTTAGATGCCTTCAAGTCAACTACAACTTATAACAGCCCTAAGAACAACAGAGCAAAACTTTGCCCTATGACCTCTGAAATGCTCGAGACCACTATTGCAATCCATCCTGCTGCAGATCTTGCTCACTTTTGCTGACTCCCTACCCTTCCAATTTTGATCCTTCCTCCCCCAAGGATTAGTATCCCCTGATAACATGTTTAAACTATATGAGATTAAGTTTTACCATCCTTACCTCAAAGATATGGATGGTAAGACCATCCAGGGTGACCTCTGATAGAAATGTATTGATTCTAAATGAATTAAATAGTACTTTGTTCAGAATAGTACTGTGGTTTGACAACTTAATTTTGGTATTATTACTGACGTGACTTTGATTTCTTTCTTTTATGAATAATGATGTCTGATTGAGAAATTAGCTGCTTCAAATTTTATTTTATTCATCTGTAAATTGTGTTGTTTGGATGATTAAAAAAGCTAATGTATTTGCATGATATATTTTACATAACAAAATTAATCATTATTATATCTCAACTCAAGAATCCCTGATGGCATACATAGTAGGTTACATAATAGGTTGATAATCAAAAGGTTAACATTTTAAATCCACCAGATGTTCTACATGTGGATAATGGACACTCTGCTCCCATTGAGATTTATAGCCTCAGAAATTGAGTTGAAAGACATAACTAGTTGGAACTTACCCAATAACAGTGGATTTGGTTTGGATTATGTTGCAAATGAAATATTATACTGAATTTAGTGTTTTCCAGGGTCCCACATTACATGATAATATCTGTATTGTCTGTTCATTGTCAAGTTGACTATGACTCATAGTGACCATGGGTATGAATTCTGTCCTATCCCTGTGCCATCCTTGTATCTATGACATACGTGAGCCGACCACTAGAGCCACAGTGCCAATACATTCAGTTGAAACTCTTCTTCTCATTGACCCTCCACCTTTCCAAGAATTATGTCTTTTTTCCAGGGACTGGTGCCTCTTAACAACATGCTCAAAGTGTATGAGATGATGTTTCAATATTCTCACTTTCCAGAGCACCCTAGATACACCATTTTCAATACATAAATGTTTATCTTTCTGGAAGTTAATGGAATATTTAGTGCTCTTCTCTAACACCACAACTCAAAGGTATCAGTTCTTCATCACTTCAATTCATTTTGCAACTTTCAGATGCATAACAACTAATTGGAAAGATCATGGTTTGGATCAGGTGTACGTTAGTCTTCACATTGACATCATTACTAGTCAGCATTTTGGAGAGATTCTTGACGACCAATTTTTCCAGTGCAAGGTGTCTTAATTTTCTGGCTGCTGGTATCAGTGATGTTGATTGTGGATTCAAGGAAAATTTATTTTAAAAAGTTACAGACAAATTCTATATCTTCTCCATTAATCATGATGCTCTCTATTGGTCCAATGATGAGAATGTTTGTAAAATATTTCATTTGCAATATAAATTATATTGTATGGTAATTTCCACATTTTATTAGGTCACCTCTTTTTGGGAATGGGAATAAATATGGCCTTTTACCAGTCAGTGGGTCAGGGTGCTGTCCAGCAAGTTTTCTGGCCTAGTTTGTAACCACATCTAGGGCTGCATCTGTTTGTTAAAACGTGTTAATTAGTATCCCATATGTTTTTGAGTTGTTAAAAAATTATTTCTATGTTCAGCTTTTTGAGGAAGCACCAAACTGCCTTCCATAGTGATTGTACCAATTTCCAATCCCACCAACAATGTATAAGAGTTCCTATCTAGCCACATCCTCTCCAACATTTATTACTTGCTGTCCTATTAAACTATGCCAATGCTACTGCAATGAGATGGTATCTCAATGTGGTTTTGATTTGCAACTTTCTCTATTGCCAGTGATTTTGAGCATTTCTTCATGTGTCTGTTGGCCATTCGAATATCTTCCTCTGTGAAAATTCTTTCCATGTCTTTTTCCCATTTTATAATTGGGTTATCAGTCTTTTTCTTGTTGAGGCCCAGAAGTATTCTATAAACTTTCATTAGGAGACTCTTGTCCAAAAGGGTATTGTGAAATGTTTGTTCCCAGTAAGTAGGTTTCCTTCTTACCCTGTTGGGGGAAAAAGTTTTTGATTGCACACAGGAATTTAATCATAGGAAAGTCCCATTCTTCATGCTTATCCTCTCCAAACTGCTTTTCTGTCTATACTTGATAGTTTCTTTATACCGTAGATTACCATTCTAAGCTTGATCCCAGTTTATCTCTTATGAACTTTATGAATTTGGGCTTTACTCCCAGGTCTGTGCTAAACTTAGAGTTGATTTTTTTTAATATGTTGTGAGATTTGGATCCTGTTTCAACTTTCTGCACTTGTTGTTGTTGTTATGTGCCTTCGAGTCACCTGCGACTCATAGTGACCCTATGTACAGCAGCTCTAAACCATGCTATATCCTTTGCCAATCTTACTGTCTCTGACACACTTATCCCCATTACTCTTGTAACTGAATCAATCCATCTCATTGAGGGTCTTTTTCTCCTGTACTGTCCCTCTAACATCCCAAGCATGATGTTCCTCTCCAAGGAAGGATCTCGTGTTGCAACATGTCCAAAGTATGTCAGACAAAGCTTCAGAACACTTGCCTCCAAGGAGCAGCTTGGCTTCACCCTCTCCAGGATGAACTTGTTTGTTCTTCTATCAGTCTATGGTATACTGTTCTTCAGCACCACAGCTCTAAGGCATCAACTCTCCTACTATATCCCTAGTCATTGTCCAGCTCTCTAAGGCATACCAAGTAATTGCAAAGATCATGGCCTGTATCAGGTGCACCTTAGTCTGCAGACTAACATCGTTGATCTTAAGTACTTTAGAGAGGTCTCTGACAGCAGACTTTCCCAATGCAATTCATATTTTAATTTCCTAGTTGCTGGTACCAAGAATGTTGTTTGTATAGCCAAGTAAACTGAAGTTGTCAACAATCTCAATCTTTTCACCATCTATCATGATTCTGTCAATTGGCCCAGACTTAGTTTTCTTGATGTTGAGCTTCAAGTCATATTGAAGACTGCAGTCCTTGACCTTCTGCAGCAAGCACTTCAGGTCCTCCTCAGTTTCAGCAAACCCAAAACCAAGAAAGTTGTTAAGTATTCCTTCAGAGAGATCATACAATACACAATACTGCAAGAGATAGAGAAGATATTTCTTCTGCTGCTCAGAAAACTTCACATGAAGACCTCACACACTTTTTAAGGCACATGGCTCACGAGGTAAGCTTTCTCTTAATTATGTGTATCCTTGAAATTATTGTGAATGTTTCATGTTATTGTTATATACAATTAAGTAAACTATTGCTCAAAGCAATTCTATGAACAATAAACATGTACCTTGCCTTACTATATTCCATCCTCATTATCTCTGCAATGTTTAAGCCCATTGCTATAGTCACCGTGTCAATCCATCTTGTTGAAAATCTTCTCTTTCTCTTAAGAGCTACATTTTCCAGTATTTTTTCTTCCAAACACTGAACCTTCCTGACAACAGGTACACTTTGATTGTACTTTCTCTAAGACAGACTAGTTTGTTCTTCTGACAGTCCATAGGGCATTCAACCCTCTTGTCCAACATCATAATTCACAGGTGTCAGTTCCTCTCTAGTAATCCTTATTCATTATCCAACTTTCAGATGCATATGAGTCAGTAAAAAATATCATTATTTGAACTTGTGTATACAATAGAGTCAGAACCAGCCTGTAGCTTACCCTCCACTGGGTTTTCAGAGATAATAAATAATATAGGAGTTGATTACCCATTTTTTTTCTTCCAAAAAACAGCTGGTGGTGGATTCATAATAGGTACATTGCATGGACAGAATAGTTCCTTAGCACTAAGATCTATATCTTTATGACTTGGACTGGACTCACCTTAATCTTTAAAATGATGGCATTACTCAACATTTTGAAAAGTTGACTCACAGAGTGTGTAAATTACCAAACAATATAGTAATATCACACGCAAAAAAGACTATGATGAAGGCTATCCAAAAATACGACTAAAACAGCAAAACAATGTGCAGGCTAGATTTAGAAAAGACCATGGTACTAAGGTACTATATTACAGATACGGTACTATATTACAGATAATGTCAGATGGATCTTGGCTGAAAGCAGAGAGTACCAGAGGAATGTGTATCTGTGTTTTATTGACTATGTGAAGGCATTTAACTGTGTGGATCACAACAAGCTTTGACTAACTCTGAGAAAAATTGAAATTCCAGAATATTGGATTGTGCTTATGCAAAATGTACACTTGGACCAGAAAGCAGTCATCAGAATAGAGCAAGAATACACTGTTTGATTCAAAATCAGGAAGGGTGTATACCAGGAATGTGTCCAATATCCATACCTTTTCAATCTATATGTGGAACAGATTATCCAGGAGTCTGGGCTCTATGAGGAGGAATGTGGTATCAGGATTGGAAGAAGACTCATCAACAATATGTTATACAGATGACACAACTGTATTTGCTGAAACTGAGGAGGACCTGAAACTCTTGCTTCAAAAGGTCAATGATATGTATTGAAGCTCAACATAAAGCAACAACAACAACAAAGAAACAAACAAACAAACCCACAAAAATCCTAAGATTCTCACCACTGGGCTGATAGATAGAAACTCGATAGACAGTGAAGAGATTGAGATTGTTAGCGCTTCCATTTGCTTGTCTCCACAATCAACACTCTTGGTACCAGCAGCCAAGCAATCAAAAGATAAATTGCATTGGGGAAGTCTGCTGTCAGGGACCACTCCAGAATAATGAAGAACAACAAAGTCAGTCTGGAGATTAAGGTGTGCCTGACCCAGGCCATCATTTTTGCAATTATTTGCTATGCATCAGAAAGCTAGAAAAGACTAGGGATGATAGAAAGAGAATTGATGCCTTTGATCTGAAGTACTGGAGAAGAGTATTGAATATACCATGGACTGCTAGGACAACAAACAGGTTCATCTTTGAGAGGGCAATACCAGGCTTCTCCTTGGAGGCAAGGATTCTGAAGCTCCATCTCACATACTTTAGGCATGTTGCAATGATGTCTCTCTCCAAGAACTATGTCACAAATGACCCAATTCAGGGACCATGAGAAGGAACACTCCCAAATCTCATTGTCATACTGTTGAATTTGATTCATGGAGATCTTCCAGTAGGTTTCCAAGGCTATACTCCTAATGAGAGGAAAATCAGAGATAGATTGAAGCCCACCGAATTTCTAACAAACAAATCTGTCTACTCAAGAAAACTGGCAGTGACCCTGTTACACCACAGACCTTCAATGTTGGAAGCCAGAATAGAAATGTTAGATATTTTCTTAAATTTCTCACTGAAAACAGAATTAAGTTATTGAAATCACTGTTATATATCTTTTTTCACAACTTCACTTCTATACCTGCTCCTTCAAATGTTAATTATTTTTCCTTACTAAGTGGCAGATAAATCTACTAGCACTGCTACTGTACATTTTGGAATTCAGTTATATAAGAGTTCCTTTTGCCTCTTGCTACCAAGTGCTGCTGATAATTAGGGCCTGGGTGGAGGAGTAGCCTTAGATTTTTCAGAGAGAACAGATGGGTTAGTAGGAGAACCATCCTCCCAGGAGACACCTTAAAGAGTAAAATCATATTATTGGTTCTTATGAGACTCAGTAGGAGTCTTTAGGGTTGCTGTTCTGTCTGTATCATATCTTCTTCCCTATTCCAAGATTTTAATGATTTACACATCCCAAAATAAGCCTTTTATTTTAGAAAAATATTAATCAGAGGTTTCAAGAAATTGAGAGAATTTTACTTTTTTTAATTTCACTAAACCTAGGAATGATACTTCCTAAAATACACAAGAATAGCAGGGAGAAAAATACTTTCACTATGAGATATGTACACATAGAGAACCCTCTTCCCCGATTTTCATTAATTCCAAGAAGGGTACATCTCTTGGTGACTATATCAAGGGTTTCTTTCAAGGAGAAATAAATGTGCAGAGATAAAAATTATTATTTGAATAGGAACATAATACATATCAGAGGAGCTAAATTATATCTGTCTTTTAAATGTTACCTTAAATTTGCCAATTCTTCCATTTTCTTATCTCTAGTATGAAGCAAGGGAGCTTTGAAGACCTAGTGGTAAGAGGATGCATGGCCAATTCAAAGGCAAACAGTTCAAATCCACTTGCAGACAATTTCCTCCCATGTGATTTACTGCTTTTGAAAGCCCCCTACGAGTCAATTCTAACTCAACAGTACATAACAATAATATCTATCATTCACATAGTTTTATTCCCACATGGATGCAGCCTATCTCGATATCTTTACAATCTATATGCAGAAAAGATCATTCAGGAAGCAGGGCTGAAATGCTTGCTGTAGAAGGTCAAGGATTACAGTCTTCAATATGGATTGAAGTGCAATATCAAGAAGACAAACATTCTCACCACTGGGAAAATTGACAGCATCATGATAGATGGGAAAGAGATTGAGGTTGTTAACAATTACAGCTTTCTCAGCTGCACAATCAACACTCTTGGCACCTGCTGTTAGGAAATCAAAAGACAAATTGCATTTGGAAAATCTTCTATTAGGGACCTCTACAGAGTACTGAAAAGCAATGATGTCAGTCTAGCGACTTAGGTACACCTCATCCAGGCCATCATCTTCTCAATTACTTGCTACGCATCAGAAAGCTGGACAATGACTAAGGATAACAGATGAAAAATTAATAACTTCAAGTTATGGTGCTGGAAGAGAGTCTTGAGCATACCATGGAATCCCAAGAAAATAAATAGGTCTGTCTTAGTAGAGAGGGTAAAACCAAGTTTCTCCTTGGGAGCTAGGATTTTGAAGTTCATCTCAAATACTTTGGGCATGTGGCCAGGAAAGACTGTTCCTTAGAGAAGGACATCATTCACAGAAGGGTGGGCAGACAGCGCAGGAGAGGGAGATCCCAGATTAGATGAATTAGTAGAGTAAGTGGGGAAATGGGAGTTGTATCAGAATTACTGAGACTGCCTCAGAACAGGGCAGGTTTCAGAACTGCTGTATAGGGGTTCACTATGGGTCACAGGTTACTTGAGGACACATAACAACATATATGTGCGCATGTGTTAATATATATATATGTGTGTGTGTGTATATATATATATATATATATATATAACTATGGAAGCAGTAGTGGCAACCACCTGCTAAACAACATGCCTCTGGAACCTCTATGAACTTTGAGAACTGACTATCTATATCTATATCTATATCTATCTCTATCTATCTATCTATCTATCTATCTATCTATCTATCTATCTATCTATCTATTGATATGCTTATTTTATTTCTATTATTTTCACAGATCTTCACTTTTCAGAAATTTGCCTCTTCATTTTTACTGTAGTCAGGCTTCTTTTAAGAAATCTGTCTTCTTCCTGTTCATTCTTCTTTACCAATATATATTTCATACACTATTTCAAAGAAAATTAATAGTTTACACTGCAATCACATTTACTGTCTTAGTAAAGCAGGAAATTGTACATTGTGCTGTTAGCTGCAGGAAAACTTTTGATTCAGGGAGAAAAGAGGTGACAACTTAGACTACTTATTCTAAAGCTATTATTTTGGTGCAAACACTCCTCTCTCATTGCTGTCTTCTGTCTGGATTAATGGTAAGGAATTGTGCTGCCAACGCAAAGGTTCATAATTCAAATCCACCAGCTACTCCACAGTATAAAAAGGGGAGTTCTCTTCCTCTGAGGTTAACTGCTTCTGATATCCTCTGGAGAATCAGATATGGCTTGGTTCAAATTAGACAGTACACAACAAATACAGCAATATATCTGAAACTCTAACAGGTTTTCAGGGCCAGTAAATCATTAGCAGCATAACAACTCAAGAATGAAGCTATCAATATAAACTCTATTTTGCTACAACTGTGAATAAATGCTTGGAAGCTATCAATATAATCTCTACTGCAACTGTGAATAAATGCTTGGAAAAGACATCAAAGTAACAAGCATGTCCAAAAAAATGGAAATTTTCATTTTTAATCCAGATTTCAGAGAAATAAATATTTGAACATAATTTTAACAATGTACCTACCCCAACGTGGGAACACAAAATAAAGAATTATAATAAAATGTGCAAATAGCTGGAGCCAAAAAATCAAAGGAGCCAAACTTGCTCAGCATTTCTTAAACTGAAGGAACTGAAGAAAAAAATTCAAGCCTCGAATGGAAATATTTAGGGATGCTTTGGACAGAATATTAAATGATCCAAGAAGCATTAAAAGAAGATGGGGAAAGTATAAAAGTCATTACATATGAGCAAGAGCCTGTGGTGGTGAAGGAAGAAGTTCAAGCTTCTCTGAAAGAATTGGCAGAAAACAAGGCACAAAAATTGATGATCTACAAATGATCATATTTCAAAAACCAGATACTGCCAAGGATGTTCTTACCAAGTTGTGCCAAGAAATCTGGATGACAGCTACCTGGTCACCTGACTGAAAGAGATCTATATTTGTTTCCATTCTAAAGAAAGGTGATCTAACACAGTGTAGGAATTATCGAACAATATCATTAATATAACATGGAAATAAGATTGTGCTGAAAATGGTACAAAACAACCGGAACAACACATCAACAGAGAACTGCTAGATATACAGTCTGAGGCCATGGTACTAGGGATACTATAGCTAATGTTAGATGGATCTTGGCTGAAAGTAGGGAGTATCAGAGGAATGCCTATCTGTTTCATTGACTATGTGAAGGCATTTGACTGTGTAGACTACAACAAACTGTGGCTAACTCTGTGAAGAATGGGTATCTGAGAACACTTGAGCGTGCTTATGCAAAACCTGTATTGGGCCAGAGACAGTCATTAGAATAGAGAAGAAAAACATTACAAGGTTCAAAAATGGGGAGGGTGTATGCAAGGGAAGTGTCCTATCTCCATATCTTTTCAATGCACATGCAGAATAGATTATATGGCCTCAGGATTGGAAGTAGACAATCTGGGTTATACAGATGAAACAACCCTGAAACTGAGAAGGGCATGAAATATTTGCTGTATGAGATCAATAACTGCAGCTTTCAATATGGTTTGAAGCTCAATATAAAGAAAACAAAGGTTCTCACCACTGGGCCAAGTGGCAGTATCATGATAGACGGTGAAGAGATTGAGATTATTAACAGCTTGATTTGCTTGACTCCACAATCAACACTCTTGGAACCAGAAGTCAGGAAATTAAAAGACATTGTGTTTTGAAAGGCTGCTTTTAGAGACCTCTTCAAAGTGATGAACAACAACGATGTCAGACTGGAGACTGAGGTGCTCCTGACCCAGACCGTAGTCTTTGCAATTACTTGCTATGCATCAGAGAGTTGGACAATGATTAAAGATGATAGCAGAGAATGGATGCCTTTGAGCTGTGCTGCTGGAGAAGAGTATTGAATATACCATGGACTGCTAACAGAGAAAAAAAGGACCAAACAGATTCATCCTAGAGAAGGTGAAACCAGATTGCTTTTTGGAGGCAAGGATTCTGAAGCTTCACCTGACCTACTTCGAAAATATTGCAAGGAGAGACCAGTCCTTTGACAATGACGTCATGCTCGGGAGGGTGGAGGGGCAGTGCAGGAAAGGAAGACCCTCAATGAGATGGATTGGTTCAGTGACTCGAGTAATGCGCATAGATGTGTCAGAGACAATAAGATTGGCACAGAATATAGTAGGGTTCAGGACTGTTATACATTGACTTGCTATGGCACATAACAAAAACAACAACCACTTACCACAAGGGCCTTATTTTTAATTAGTGTTACCAGTGGTGCATCTTGAACTTTTTTATTCATTGCAATTGGTTCTTTATCACATAACTCTTCTCTGACATACTTCTGTGTTGATCAACTAATTTTGATACAATGACTACGTGAGTTCCTTCCATTTTCTTCTGATGTTTTCTGCTTTATTCGAGATTTTGCCCATAGATTCCTTCAGCAGTGTAACTGGAGAACTGAAATTTATTTCTTCCATTCTTTCACATTGAGGAACGTCCAGTACAGACTTACCCTTTTGGTATTATAATGCTAGATATTTTTAGGAATCATTATAATGTGTTGTTTTGTTTTGGGGTTTTTGTTTGTTTTTTTGTATTTTTGTTGTTGTTGTTGTTGTTGTTGTTTTTTGTCTTGTTAAGCTTTCAGATATGCTTAGGTCTCTTAGTTCAACAACTTTTTTTTTTCTTTTTCTTTTTTCATTTCTTTACATCCCAGTACAAGTCTAAAAATCTTCTGTCACTTTAGTTTAGGTGTTCTCATTATTTCCTGTTATTTTAGTGATCTTTTGTTTCTTGATGGATGATGTATTTGATGTTACTAAAAACTCTTATGGTCTTCATTAATTAGTGCTCAACAAATTCAATCTATTCTTGATATGGTTTATAAATCCAGTTGGCATAAACTTAAAATTGTACTTTGTTTCTCTTTGGTGTGCTTTATTTTACTTCATTTTCAATTTAAATTTGCCTGAGAAATTAACGATCTGTTCCACCATCAGCCTGTGACCTTGATTTCTCTGCTGATCTTAAGTTTCTCTATTAATATTTCTCACAAATGTGGTCAGTCTGATCCTTATATAGGCCAACAAGTATTGTCCACAAGCACAATTGCCATTTACAAGTGTATTTTTATTTTTTTTTGTTTTTTGTTTTTTACAAGTGTATTTTTAAAAAGATCATTTTGAACAGTCGTATTTTTTAATTTTTTTAAATTTTGAGGCTTTCTTTTTACAAAAAAAGCTCTTTGAAATGCCTCAACAATCACAAATAACCCTGAACTTGCTCCTTAACCAACGTCAAGAAATTTGGATACCACTACCAGGCCAACTGATTGCAACAGATTCATACTAGTTCTCATTCCAACAAATCGTGATTCAAGAGGATGAAGCGAAAACATATTTTTAAAAAAATTGATTAGTATTACATGCAAGTAAAATTTTGCTGAAGATAAGTTTAGAAAGACTAGAATAATACGGGGACATGGAGTTTCCAGAAATTCATACTGAATTTTAAAAAGGTAACAATATTAGTATTGATGTCCAAGAAATCTTGGTTAAAAACAGAGAACAAAAGAAAGATGTCAAGCTGTGGAGTTTAAACAAAATTCAATGAATATTAAGTTGATTTTATTTTATAAACTTTTCTGCATTATTTTTTCCCATTCATAAACATTGGATTTCACCCAGTCCTTCATTCACATTGTTTCAAATGATCATTATCACATATTGGATCTTATAAAATTAACCACAACTGTTCTATGCCCAATATTATGCTGTTTTTTCAAATCCCCTTTCTGTCATTTCTAATTTCTTCACCTCCTTCCTGTACCCATCAAATTCTTTGACTCCGTTATTTTTCTTCTTTCCAACCTGCAGGCTCCCTGTCTCCTCTTCTTACAATTTTGGACAGTGACACACATCTTTCTTGTTATCTTTCATTTTTTTAAAAAAATAATGGTTTTATGCAATATTTGTTCCTATGAAGCTGTGTTATTTCACTCAGTATAACACTCTATTGACTATATAAAGGTATTTGACTGAGTTAATTACAATCAATCTTATATATTATTGAAAATAATTAGAGTCCCAGATTATTTAATTGTGCATGTAAGCAGATAATCATATGATTAATTATGCTGGAAATAAAAAAGGGAAAATGAGGTTAATTTCACAGTGAAAAAAGTCATTTTTAGTTCTATCTTGAAATACAATGTCGTGACAGGATAATCTCCATAGACATACAAACGAGTACAGTATATACCACTATCATTCACATATAGGCAGCAACAACCAGAGAAAAAGAGGAGGAAATAGATGATTACTACTTTTTAAAAAATTTTATACTAGTTTATTTATAAAATTCTCCTTCTTCCTTTTTATAGATAGATAAATTGCAAGAAGAGGAGTTTGTAAGTGTATCTCCTTGCTTTTTGTCTGACTTAACTCATATTATACTACAGTATTATAGAATAATGGTATTTCAAAATGCAAAGATGTTAATATTCTTTTATTCAAACAATAATCTAGTATTTTAATTCTTTTTACAATAAACAATGCTGTTTTATAGATTTTGTTAAGACTTTCCTAAGGCAAAGATAGGAATATGGTTAGATATAGTATTGGAAAGTGCTAAAAATTTAGGAGAAACAGCTAAAAACTTCCATTAATAGTTTGTATATGAAATATATAAATGGAACACAGAAATTCTGATTCTATAAAAACAGAAAGTTGCCAAAATTCAAATGAAATTATTCAAATTTTAAGCATTAGTGAACTAAGATGGACTGGTATTTGTCATGTACATTCAGAAAATCACTTTCTCTATTATGCATAGGATGGAAAAACAAGAAATAATTGTGTTTCTTCAAGAGTCAAAAGAGGACATTTCAAGATCTATCATGAAGTGCAATGTGCTGAAAGACAGGATACTATTCATATGCATATAAGAAAGTAGCATACAGTTCTAATCCACCAGCTGCTTAGTTGAGGAAAAAGGACAGCATCTTCTCATGTAATTTACTCCCTCTAAAAACCCACTGGAGGGTCAGATATGAATTTGTTTCGACTTCATTGTATTTAAAAAAGCCATTAAAAAAACCTAAACAACTCAACAACAACTTTTGCAGCTTGAAGTTGATTGAACATGCATTTAATAATAATAATAATAATAATAATAAGTAGTAGTATGCAAAATTTGGAAACAAAACAGAACTGTTAGTTGGGAAATGTGCATTTGATGACAGCAATGATCCTGAAGACTGAAGGTTTGAATTTTGTACATTTAGTGACTTATGAACAGAAAATACCTTTTTATAAAAAAAAATTACAAACAACTATCACATGATCTCATCTGATGGATAGCACAGGAATCAAATTGACAACATCTGTGGAAAGAGTCTATGAAGAAGCTCAATATATGCATAGTCAAAACAAGGCCAGTGACTGACTGTGAAACATATCATCAATTATTCATATGAAAGTCCAAATTGAAGTTGAAGAAAACTAAAACAAGTTCACAAGAATCAAAATACAACTTAAAGTCTACCTCACCTTAAATAAAAACCAACTCAAAATAGATTGAACTTTAGTGAACTCAGATCAGATGAATTGTGAAATGACATTAAGGCAATGTGAGACAATATCATGAAGAAACAAAAGGTTATCACAAAGGCAGGTGAGGAAGAAAAGGCCAAAATAGATGTCAGAAGAGCCTAGACTCTGAAAATTGCACTGAAGAATCTAAAAGTGAAAACTAAAGGGAAGAAATGCTAAAGTAGCAAAGATGGATAAAAGATTTCAAAGGCATCTTGGAAAAGCAATGCACATTTTTATAAGAAAATGTGCAAAGAGCTAGACTTAGAAAATCAAAGAAAAGAACACACTTAGCATTTCCCATTCTGAAAGAACTGAAAAGAGCTAAGTCTGAAAGAGTAATTTTGAAGCACTGAACAAAATCTTAGATGATACAGGAAACTTTAAAAGAAAGTGAAAGGAATACATAGACATTGTACCAAAAAGAATTGGTCAATCCTGAACTACTTTAGGAAAAAGTATATGACCAAGAACAAATGGTAATAAAGAAAGAAGTGCAAACTGTACTGAAGATACTAGGAAAAAAAGATAAGGAATTGATGCAGCACCATCTGACATTTCAAAAGATTCAGACCTGGATGTACTCATTATTCCAAGTCAAGAAATTTGGAAAACAATAACTTGTCCAACTGAATTTAAGAGTTCCATATTTCTTACCATAAAAAATATCCAATAGACTGTGGAAAATGTTAAAAATAATATTACCTTGTAAGGAGTCAATCACTTTCACTACGCAAGTAACTCCACCTTGCTTGTTGTAAGTGAAGAAGACATGAAACACTTGCTACAGAAGAACAAGGACCACAGCCTTACATATAGTTTTCATCTCAACATCAAGAAACAAAATTCTTACCACTGGGTCAATAGACAACATTTTGATAGAGAAATTATTGAAAATATCAACAATTTCATCTTACTTGGATCTGTAATCAAAAGTTCTGGGATCAGCAGTCAAGAAATTAAAAGATGTATTTCATTGGAAAAATTTTCTGTCAAGGACTTCTCCAAAGTACTTAGGAACAAGATTTAAGGTTAATAGGCCAAAATGTGCCTGATTCCAGCCATGGTCTTTTCAGTTACTTGTTATGCATCTGAGAATTGAGTAAGGATTCTTGACTAAGGATGACCAAGGAAAAATCAATTCTTTGAGTTATGATGTTGGAGAAGAGTATTGAACAAATCTATATACTGCCAAAAGAACAAACAAATAATGTCTCACAGAAAGCCAACCCAGAGGGTTTCTTAGAGAGAAGGATAATACAACTTCCTATCGCATACTTGGGGTATGTTTTTAGAAGGGACCACTCCTTGGACCTAATCTACACAAATGTAGTGGGGCAGAAGAAAAAAATGAGAAAAACCTTCAGTGAAATGAATTAACACATTTATTACAGTATTTGTTACAGCAATGGGTTTGTGTATGTCAGAAATGATGAGGATTTCACACTACAGACCTGGGTTCAGATCATTTTTTCATAGCATCATTCCATAAGGCAAATTGGCTGTTTAAGACTTCTTTAAAATAATAAACAGCAAGGATGTCAGTTAAAAGATCAAAATTAGTTTGTTCATAGGTTCATAAATTTTTAGAGTTTTAGTTGACTGTAAAATACCTAGCAACAACCACCTACCCAATTCTCCATAGTACTTCAGAAGTACACAAATCCATACAAAACAGGAACAATTAATTACCATGAAGCTTATTTTGTCTTATTTGGAAGTTATACCTTGCTCAAGTTCAGAATATGAGAGCTGACTGACTGACTGAAAGAGAATTATTCTTCTATAAATTTGAGGAAAATATAAAAGGTGAACCAACAGAACAACACACTGCTGCATTTACAGGCAATCTTACATAGTTTTATTATTTTATAAAGTGGAATATGTAATACAAATAATATTTTAAAATAAAATTGATTTTATTTTTAAAGTACAACCACGCTTCTATCCATGCCTAGAGGAAGTATAATAATAAATGCAACCTGTTTCAATTATTAATGTAGGGGAAAATATCAGGAAAATGCCATGCTTTACAGTGATGTGTAACACAGCTTTAGATTTAAGACTTGAACGTAGTTAAATTTTGCATATTAATTAGTACATTGCTCCTTATACAGCCCAGCCTGCTGGATGATCTGTTCCACATACAGATTGAAGAGGTATGGAAATAGGATATATGTTTCCTGTTCTGGACTGGGTATAAGTTTTGAATAACGACAAGCAAGTGTTCTAGGATTTCCATTCTTCTCAAGGTTTACCACAATTTGTTGTGATCCACACAGTCAAATGTCTTTACATAGTTAATTAAACATAAATAGACATTCCTTTGGTACTCTTTGCTTTCAACAAAGATCCATGTAACATTAGTTATAATATCCTTACTACCACAGCCTCTTCTAAAGCTAGCTAGCACAACAGACAGTTCTTTGTTGATGTACTGTTCCAGTTGGTTTTGAGTAATTTTGGATTTTTCTTGAATGTGATATCAATGATATTGTTCAACAATTTCCACACTTTTTCAGGTCACCTTTCTTTGGAATGGAAACTAATATGGATCTCTTCCTGTCAGTTGACCAGGTGGTTGTACTTCAAATTTCATCACACGGCTTGGTAAGTGTGTCCATGGCAACATCTGTTTGTTGAAATAGGTCAATTAGTATGCTGTCAAATCCTAGGGCCTTGTTTTTTCTCCAATTCATTCAGAGCAGTTCAAGTTTCTTCCTTCATCTCCATAAGTTCTTGCTCATATGTTGTTTCACAAAATACTTCTGTGTCAATCAATATTTATTGGGATCTATGAGGAGGAATGTAGTAGAATCAGGATTGGAGGAAAACTCGTCAAAACCTGTGTTATGCAAATGACATCACCTTGCTTGCTATAACTGAGGAAGGACTGAGATATTTGCTGCAGAAAGTCAACGATTGCAGCCTTCAATATGGATTTAAGCTCAACAGCCAGAAAACAAAGATTCTCACTACTGAGTCACTTGGCAGCATCATGATAGATTGTAAAGAGACTGAGATTTTTAACAACTTCAGTTTCTTTGGCTCCACGATCAACACTCTTGATACTAGCAGTGAGGAAATTAAAAGAAAAATTGCATTGTACTGTCAGGGACATTTCCAGAGTTCTGAAAAGCAATTATTTCAGTCTAGAGACTAAGTGCACCTGATCTAGGCCATGGTCTTTGAAACTGCTTGCTATGCATCAGAAAGCTGCATGATGACTAGGGATGATAGAAGAATTGATGAGTTTTAGCTGTGGTGTTAGAGAAGATTATTGAATATATCATGGTCTGCTAGGAGAGCAAACAGATTCATCCTAGAGAGGGTAAAACCAGGTTGCTCCTTGGAGGCAAGGATTCTGAAACTCTGTCTGACATTCTTTGGATATGATATAAGTAGGGACCAGTCCTTGGAGAGGACTTGAAATGGTGGAGGGACAGTGCAAGAGAGTAAGACACTCAGTGAGTTGGATTGACACAGTTTCTGGGGTCTTGGGGGTTGATGAGTCAGAGACAGTAAGATTGGCACAGGATAGAGCAGGGTTCAGAGCTTTTGTACATAATGTCACTATGAGATGCAAGCAACTTGACAGCATATAACACCAACATTAATTAGTACATATGACATAGTTCAGGGATGGAAGTTTTCCTCCTAGAAAGTAATTTTGAAAGTCAATTAAAAATAATTACTGTACTCTATTAAATATCTAGTTGCCACTAAAATAACAATGAGAACACAAAAATAAGTTATAATACAAAATATTAAAATTAAGATCAAGATAAGTCATAGTGGTAGTATTGAAGAAATTTTTTTTAAAGTATGATTAGTGGAATTAAATGAGAAAAGTAAGCTTAAAAGTAATTTATAGCCATTATACATCATATAGTGCTCATGCTATGGATGAAAAACCACATATTTCTGTAATGTAAAATGGGATAAATTCTTAGAGGATTGTATTAGATAATTAAAGAGATCAATAAATACTACTTTCTATTTTAAGCTGGTATCTTTATGCCTGATTTAGTTATTGCTCTCCTTTTTGTCTATTATAATACTGATACTTCTTATATTTTCTATAATCTCTGAATTCCAGACTACCTGATATTGTATGATTTAACATTAATAACCTAATATCATGAATCAAACAAACATTAGGTATAATCGTATTTCCTGTATTTTATTTATATCATATTTGTTTCACCAAGCAAAAGAAGTGTAACTCACAGAAAGTGGGAAAAAAGTGTATTAAAAAGGTCTTGAAATAGAAAAAACTTAAAATTGACATGGATTTTATTTTATTTAGAACCAGAAAAAACACCGGTGGTAACAGCAGTCAAAAAATTAAAGATATGTTGCATTAGGAAAATCTTCTTTTAAGGACCTTTCCAAGTGTTAAAGAACAATGTTGTCGTTTAATTAAGGATGCTGTTTTCAATTATTTCATATGCATCTAAAAGTTGGATAATAATAAGAAAGACCAAAAATATTGAATATACAACAAAAACAAAAAGTCTATCATGAAGAAAGAATAATTCTTAGAAACAATAATGGTGAAACTTCATATTATATTCCTTGGACATGTTTTCAACAGGGGCCAGATGTTGGAAGACATCATGTTGGAAAGACATAGAACCAGTGAAAGAGGAAAACCTTCAATAAGATGGAGTGTTCTAGTGAGTGCAACAAATGGGCTTTAGTATGACAATACAGTTGTTTATTGGAGTTTGGATGTGTCATAGTAAAATTCATAGCAGCTAATAATGACAAAAATAAAATCAGCAAAAGGAAGGGATGTTACAACATATTTCAACAAGAATTAACTTGAGTTATTAAAAAAAAGAGAGAGAAAAAGAAGATACGAAATTTTATAATCCTTATCAAGAGAATTCACCCAGAGCAGACTTATGTGAAACTACAAAGATTCCCACCACTGGGTAAATCAGCAGTAACATTGTAGATGGTGAAGAAATTGAGATAATTAATAGCTTCAGCTTTCTGGGTTCCACAATCCACACACTTGGTATTAGCAGCTGGGAAATAAAAAGACAAAACACTGGGGATATCTGCTATCAGAGATCTATCCATAATACTGAAGAGCAATGATATCAATCTGGAGACTATAAAGTATGACTGGTCCAGGCCATGTTGTTGTGGAATGACTTCAGCATGACTCAGAGTGACACTATAAACAAAATGCCTGAAGCCGTTCTATAACTACCGACATTTATCAAAGGTGATAGTTTTTAGAGGCATATTGTTTAGGAAGCAGATGCTCCTCCTGCTTCCAAAGGTCATAGTTTTTACAATTACTTGCTATGAATCAGAAAGCTGGACAATGACTACTGAGGATAGAAGAAGGATTGAAGTCTTTGAGCTGTGCTTCTGAAGGAGAGTATTGAATATAGCAAGAACTGCCAGGAGAACAAACAGGTTTGTCCTGGAGAGGATGAAACCAGGCTGTTTTTGTTTTTTTAATTTTTTTTCCTTTTCATTAGTTTATTTACAAAATTATAATACAAATCCAAACAAATTATTTCAATTTCCCTCACCCCCCTACCCATGAAATTGTATAACCCAATGATTAATCTCCTCTTCCCCCTGTACATCTACATTCCAGGCTCTCCCACCCTTCCTGGATCCTTATATTCATTCTACAATAATGTTCTTACACAATGTTTATCCTTGTGGGACTGACTTAATTTACTCAGCATAATGTTTTCCAGTTCATCTCAAGTTAGGTAGTGATAATCAAAGTTATTGCTCCTGCATGCTGCATAGTATTCTATTGTGTCAATGTACCTACATTTCACAAACCATTCATTTGTGGTTGGACATTTGGGCTCTTTCCATGTTCTTGTGATGGTGAGTAATGTTGCTATGAACATTGGTGTACAAATTTCAGTTTGTGCCCCATTTCTCATATTCTCAGGGTTTATTCCAAGTAGTAGAGTAGCTGGGTCATATGAAATTTCTATGTTCAACTTTTTAAGAAAGTGCCAAACTGACTTCCAGAATAGTTGTACCATTTTATAATTCTGCCAACAATATATAATAGTTCCTTTCTTTTCACATACTCTCCAACATCTATTACTTGCTACCCTGTTAAACTTTACCATTCTTCCTGGAATGAGACGGTACCTCATTGTGATTTTGATTTGCATCTCTCTCCTTACCAGTGATTTGGAGAATTTCTTCATATGTCTGTTTGCCATTCAAATATCATCCTCTGTGAAAATTCTTTACATGTCTTTTGCCCATTTTCTAATTAGATTATCAGTCTTTTTGTTTCTTGGAGGAAAGGATTCTGAAGTTGCATCTGACACACTTCGGGCATGTTGTAAGGAGGAACCAGTCCTTGGAGAGGGACATCAAGCTTGAAAGAGTGAAGGGACAGCATAGGAAAGGAAGACCTTGAATGAAATGAACTGGGCAGTGACTGAGGTAATTAAATAAGTGAATGAATGAATGACTAAGTACACACACACACACACACGCACACACTACATCCATTTTATTTTGTTCTTACCAATAGTGCAACTTAATGAATGGTTTGTCCATAACAAATATTGGATAGATATGGAGAAAGGATACAACCATGATTCATTTGTTTCTTGATTTTAAAACATGTAACATTCTCTTGTTCATTTCAAGTAATTGTTTCATGGAACTGTTTCATAGGTTTCCCACGGAAACAATTAGGTCTCCTGGAATTCATATTCTTCCCATTGTTTTCAATGATTCTTTATTATCTACACAATACCTTTATATAGTAAAAAGCAACAACAAAATCCAATCAACATATTTTTTGGTATTCTCTGTTAAACTTAATACTATGAAAATGGCAATTTTCTGATGTTGAGCAACAGGTTCATTTTACTCTCAAGCAAAATTTTAGGGCTTTTAAAATTTAGTGTAAGATAGAGATAGAGAGATAATAGATAATTGGATAGATAGAGAGAGAGATAGATAATAGATAATTGGATAGATAGATAGATAAATAGATAATGTATATAGATGGATATACTGTATTTAGATGTTGTTGAGTCGAGCATGTTTCATAGCACCCTATAAACGATGAACAATAGATTCGAACTTTGTTTTATCCTGGCTCTGTTCTATCATCTCCAACATTCTTGAGCTCATTGCAGCAGTTACTGTGCTAATCCATATCATTGAGGGTCTTCCTCTCTTTTGTTGACCTTCTTCCTTTCCAAGTATAATCTCCTTGTCCAAGGAATGGCCATCCTAACAATGTGCTCAAAACATGTGAGCTGAAGCTTCACCTTATTTCCTTCTATGCAAAATCATTATACTTTTTTCTCTAAGACATATTTGTTCATTTGACAAGTATATTCAATATTCCCCAACATCACAACTCAAAAGTTTGATCCTTTTTTTGTAGTCCTTATTCATTGTTCAACACTGTCATGCATAGTAAGTGATTGAAAAGATCATGGCTTAAATAAGTAGCACCTTAGTATTTCATATTATGTGTTGCTCCCTAATAATTTGGATAAGACTCTTTCCATTGTGCCAGCTACCAATATCAGTCACAGGTACAGGAGTCACACAGGGGCTCATCTCCCTCTGGTAACTTAGGACTCATGTAGGACCAGAAAAGGTGTCTTGCATTATGGTATCCATGTGCCTGATAGTTTCAAATATTTGTTATTAAGTGTACAACAATCTGCCAGTCTGTTTTACGGGGGGAATGCTTTACATTTTCTGCTGGTAACACTATAGTATACAGTTTAAAGTCACTAAATTCTCTGTTTGAGAAAGATAAGAGATCACCTCTTTTGAGATTAACTGTCTCTACAAATCCAGTGGAGGGCCATATTAATATAGCACTTGCCTTTCAGTTTGTTGTATTAGGGTAACTTATGGATTACTGTGATGCTGGATGTTATGTCACTTGCATTTCAAATACCAGTAGATCCACTTATGTCAGAGACTCTTCAAGATTAAGAGAGACTAGAGAGTAGGTTTACTCATCCACTTCTGAAATAACAAGCCTATGAAAACACTAAGAACAACAGAGATGCAAGGGTGAATATAGTACCAGAGATAAAGAGCATCATAAGTCACACTAAAATGAAGATAATCTAATAATAATTGGTACACGGGATGTATAAATTATAAATTGTTGTTTTTGTCATTATGTGCTGTTGAGTCAACTACAACTGATAGACAATCTATGCACAATAGCTCTGAAGCCTGCCCTGTCCACTAAGTCAGTCTCACTGATTCTAACACACCTATCACCATTGTCCCAGTTACTGTATCAATTCTTCTCATGGGGGTCTTCCTCTACTGCACTGTCCTTCAACTCTTCTGAACATATTCTTCTCCAAGGACCAGTCCTTTATGGACACATGTCCAAAGTACTAGCCTCCAGGGAGAAACTTGGTTTCACCTTCTTCAAGATAGGCCTTTTGGGTTTTTTTGTTGGTCTATGATATGTTCACCTCTTCTTCACTACCACAACTCAATGATATTAATTAATCCTCTGTCATTCTTAGTTAATTTCTAGCTCTCTGATGCATAGCAAGTAATTGCAAAAACCATGGCCTGGTTTAGGCACACCTTAGTCTTTAGACTGATATTGTTGTTTTACGGTACTCTGGAAATATCCTTAACAATAAGAGTGTTGATTGTGGAGCCGAGCAACCTGTAATGGTTAACAACTTCATTCTCTTCTCCATCTATCATGGTGCTTCCAGTTGGCTCAGTGGAGAGAATCTTTGTCTTCTTGATCGTGAGCTTATATCCATATTGAATACATTCTGCAGCAAGCACTTCAATTCATCCTCAGTTTCAACAATCAAACTTGTGCCATCTGTATAATGCAGGTTGATGATGAGTCTTTCTTCAATCATTCCATGTTGTTGTTGTTGTTATGTGCCATCAAGTCACTTGGGACTCATATCAACCCTCTATGTACAATAGCCCTAAACTCTGTTCTGTCCTGTGGCAATTGCACTATCTCCGACACACCCATCCCGATTACCCTGGTCACTGAATCAGTTCACCTCATAGAGAGACTTCCTTTCCTGCACTGTCCCTACACCCTCCCAAACATGATGTCCCTCTATAAGGACCAGTCCCTTCTTACAACATGTCCAAAGTATGTCAGACAAAGCCCCAGAATCCTTGCCTCCAAGGAGTAGCCCGGTTTAACCATCTCCAGGATGAATCTGTTTGTTTTCTTGGCAGTCCATGGTACATTCAATACT
>NW_006400229.1:396899-398085 GCF_000299155.1 Elephantulus edwardii | reverse complement strand
TGACTGTGGAGCCAAGCAAACTAAAGCTGTGAACAATCTCAATCTATTCTCCACCCATTCTGATGCTGCCAATTGGTCTAGTGGTGAGAATCTTTGTCTTCTTGACATTGAGCTTCAATCCATACTGAAGGCTGCAGTCCTTGACCCTCTGCAGCAAGCGCTTCAGGCCCTCCTCAGTTTCAGCAATCAGGGCTGTGTCATCTGCATAACACATATTGTTGGTAGATCTTCCACCAATCCTGATAATTGACTACAAAAAACCAAACAAATCTATCCTGATGGAAGTGCAATCAGAGTGCTCTTTAGAAGCAGGATGGTAAATCTTTATCTCACTTATTTTGGCAATATTTCAGAAGGAATCAATCTTTAGAGAGAGACATCATGCTGAGAAAAGTAGAGACTCAGCAAAAGAGATAAAAATCCTGAATGATATATATTTATAGGGTGGCTATCACAATAACTTTAAGCGTGACAGAGATCATATTAAAAGTGAAGAATAGACCACAGTTCAAATTTGTTGTTTTTAGGGTCAATAAAAGTTGTATTCAACTTGAAGGCCCTAAAATGTGTATCACTCAACAACTGTCAACAAACTGTCAATGACTTAATCTTATTTGGATTGAAAGTAAATACACTTGGTACTAGCAGTCAGGAGATCAAGAGCTTTATTGTACTGAGAAAGTCTAAATTATCAAGAGTGATGTGAATTTAGTGCTAAAGTATACCTTATCCAAGCCATGGCCTTTTATTTGCTATACTGCTGAGACCTGGACATTGAATAAAGATGACAGAAAAAATGTTGACTTAGAACAGTTGTGTAGGAAAAAATACTGAGTACTTCATGGGACGCTAAAAGAATAAACGTATCTTGCAGAAGGGACAAGCCAGATGCTCCTTGGAGGCAAAGATGATCAAATTTAGCCTCATATACTTTGGGTCTGGACCTCTGGCAGTTCTCTGTTGATGTGCTGTTCCAGTGGTTTTGGATAATCATCAGCAGAATCTTGTTTGCATGTGAAATCAAGGATATTGTTCTACAGTTTCCACACTCTGTTGGGTCACCTTTCTTTGGATAGGAAAAAATATAGATCTCTTTCAGTCAGTTGGCCAAGTGGTTGTTATCCAGATTTATTGCCACAACTTGGTGAGCACATCCAGGGCAGCATCTGTTAGCTGAAATATGTCA
>NW_006400229.1:385753-395465 GCF_000299155.1 Elephantulus edwardii | reverse complement strand
CCAAGAAAACAAACAGATTCATCCTGGAGAGGGTTAATCCAGGCTGCACCTTGGAGGCAAGGATTCTGGGGCTTTGTCTAACATACTTTGGACATGTTGTAATGGAGGGACAGGTCCTTGAAGATGGACATCATACTTGGGAAGGTGGAGGGACTGTGTAAGAGGGGAAGACCCTCTATGAGGGGGATTGATTCAGTGACTGGGGTAATCAGGAGGGGTATGTCAGAGGCAGTGTGATTGACACAGGATAGAGCAGGATTTAGAGTTGTTGTATATAAGGTCACTATGAGTCACAAGCAACTCAATGACACATAACAACAACAACAGCACACTTTGGGTGTCTTTCCAGTAGAGGCTATTCATTGGAGAGCGACATTACTCTTGGGAAGGTATAATGACAGTAAAAGACAGATAGACCATGTGGATTGACACAGTCACTGTGATAAAGGGTTTAAAGTTTATAGGGATTGTAGGGTGACATAGAACAGGAGGACAAGGTTTAGATTTCTTGTTCATAGGTTTGTTATGGAACATACTTGCCTCAACAACACCTAACAACAACAAAAATAACAACATTAACAAGATAAGGGTACACTGTGGTCTGGTGGGTAAGAAGTTGTATTTCCAACACAAAAGCAAGTGCAAAGAAGATGAGCAAGCCACTTTCCTAGAATTTATTGCCTCTGAAAACCATTGGAGAATCATCAATGGATTGGTTATGTCATTACAAAGAAAGAATGAAGAAAAGAGAAGACTGAGATGGATGTCACAAAAGACTGAATAGTCCACTAAAGCACCAAGAAGCCGAATACAAAGGGAAGAAATCAGAAATCAGAAGGTTAAGGATACAAAAGAAGATTTCTAAGTTAAGTTTAGGGAGAGAAAGAAAACAATTTTAGTGAAATGAGCAAAGAGATGGAGTCAAAGAGTCAAAAGGGATGAACTTGCTCAGAATTTCTTATACTGGCAGAACTAAAGAACAAATTCAAATTTGAGTTGCAATGTTTAATGATACTATAGGCAGAATATTGAAGATACAGGTAACATAAAAATAAGGTGGAAGGAGTACACAGTGTCGTTGGAGTACACACAGTATCACTGAACAACAACAACAACAAAAAACATATGGCAGATACAGAAGAATTCCATGAAATATATTCAAGAGGCAATTTTTTTTGTGATGAAGAAGGAAGTTCAAGCTGATCTGAAACAATGGGCAGAAAACAAGGCCCCAGAAAATAATAGAATACAAATTGGCATATTTCAATAAAAGATGCAACTCTGGAAACACTCATTAGGTTGTGCCAAGAAATCTGGAGGCACAATCTGATCAACTAACTGGAAGAGATCCATATTTATTTTGATTCCAAAAAAAGGGTGATCCAACAAAGAGTGGAAATTATTGAACAATATCATTAATGTTATATGCAAATAAAATCCTACTGAAGATCATCCAAAAATGACTGGAACAGTATATTGACTGAGACTGACCAGAAACATAAGTTGGGTTTAGAAGAGGCCATGACAGAAGGGACATATTGCCAATGGCAGAAGAATTTTGACGGAAAGCAGAGTATCAGAGGAATTTCTATTTTTATTTTTTTTAGCGATTATGCAAAGGCATTTGACTGTGTGGATTGCAAGAAATTGTGGCTAACCTTGAGAAGAATGGGATGCTCATAACACTTTATTGTGTTCATGTGGAACCTATACTTAAACCAAGAAGTCAGAACAAAGTAAGAGAATACAGCACGACACAAAAACAGGAAAAGAGTGTGTCAAGGATGATCCCAGTCTCTATACCTTTTCAATCTATGTGCAGAAAATATCATTCAGGAGACTGGACATTATGCAGTGGAATTTGGCATCAGGATTTGAGGAAGACTTATCAACAGCCTGCATTACCTTACTTGCTGAAACTGAGAAGGACTTGATGTGTTTGCTGCAGAACGTCAAGGACCATACATAGTCTGCAAGAATTGCATTGGGAAAAAATCTGCTGTTGAGACCTCTCCAGAATACTTAAAAACAACAATTACAGTCTAGACACTAAAGTGAGCCTGATCCAAGCCTAGATCTTTTCAGTTACTTACTATGCATCAGAGAGCTCGACAATGGCTAAATATGATAGAAGAAAAATAAATGCTTTTGAGTTATGGTGCTGGAGGAGAGTATTGAACATGCCATGGACTGCAAGGAGGGCAGAAAGGTGTGTCCTGGAGATGGTGAGAAAAGACTGCTCCTTGGAGGTAAAGATTCCAAAGCTCTGTCTCACATACTGTGGGCATGTTGCCAGGAGGGACCAATTCTTGGAGAAGGATATCTTACTTGGAAGGGTGGAGGGACGACACAAAGGAGAAAGACCTGGTATAAGATGGACTGACTCAGTAACTGTGATAATAGAGATAGGCACCCCAGAGACTATTGCATGGGCTTAACATAGAGCAGGGTTCAGATATGTTGTACATGTACATAGTGTCCTTCAGAGTCAAAAGCAACTCGAATGCACTTAACAACAACAGCCTATACTCACCAACAAGCTATGTTGTGCAGATGACACAACCTTACTGGCAGAAAGTGAAGATTACTTGAAGCACTGTAGATTTCACTATGGATGGTAATCAAGCACAAAGAACAAAAATCCTCAACAGAGAAGAAATAGACAATATCAGAATAGATGGAGAAAAGTTTGAAATAGTTAATGATATTATTTTACTTCATAATCAAAACCATGATAATAGTGGTTAAGCAATAAAAAGATAATTTTTTTAAAAAAAGATGAATTTATATGTTTGACAACAATCTGGAACAAGGTGTGTATTGTGCAGTGAGCTTGGGAGGGGTGGGTGTAAAGAAAATGTGCAACAATGAAAACATTATAACTAGAAATTAAGAAGAATTTGTATTAAAGAAATCTTCGGTCAAAAATCTCTCCAAAGTTCTCAAGTACAAACATGTCAGTTTAAATACTAAGACGTACCTGATACAAACCACAATGTTTTCAATTACTTGCTATGCATCCCATGCTGCCAGAGGATTAGCTATGGGTTGTATAGTATTACAACAACAAAATCTGAAAGCTGGACAATGAATAAAGATGACTGAAAAAGAGCTGATGTCTTTGAACTGTAGTGTCAGAGAATATACCATCAACTACCAGAAGAACGAATAAATCTGTCTTGAAGAAAATGTGAGCAGAGCACTCCTGAGAGGCAAAAACAGATAAATTTGTGTTGATTATTTTGGGTATATTTTCAAAAAGAGTCAGTCCTTGAAAAGAGGCATCATGCTTGGAAAGATAGAGCACCAGTGAAAGAAGGGAAGACCCTCTAGAAGATAGATTGACACAGTCATCACCACAATAGGTTTGAGCATGACAAAACATGAGAATGGTGCAGTGCAGGATAAGGATTGGATCTGTTGTTCATATTGTGCTATGGGTCATAGTTGGCCAGATGGACTGTCTATTATGATTTACGGCTTTGAAAATCCAATGGTGAATTATTATGAGTCATAATAAACTCTTTAACAATTGACTTTAGGTTAGAGTTTGTGGTCTTAATCTTAGTTGGGTGTTGCTGACTGATATGCTAGCAGTTCAAATCTACTGGCTACTCTGAAGAATAATGAAATTGTTTCAGTTAATATTACTTCTTAAAAGCTAGCAGAGGGTCAACATTAGTGTCAGCAGTTGGAATTAATTTAACGGCAGTGAGGTGTTTTTATTTGTTGTTTTAATCTATGAGCAGAAATCCTACTGGTACAATGACTGAGAATTCAGCTTCTAATGGCAAAGTGCCCACTCAGCATTCTGTGGCATTCTGCTTCTATAAAGCTCTACGACCTTGAAAACCCTATGGGGCAAATCTATCTTAATATTGAAGTACATTTTTCTATATATTTTATACTCCTTTCCTTAAGTTAAAGTTACTGTAACATTGATCAGAGAGATAAATTCCCTCATGTGGGATAATGGCAATATTGCTGACTAAAATCTGAGAATAAAATCCTGTACAATAGCTGCAAAAGATGGTCCAAAGACGAAACTTCTTCACATATAAAAAAATTCTATGGGCTCTTAAGAAAGGTCTGATGTGCACTGTTTGCATTTTGTTTGATAAAGAATTTCAGTTACAGAGGATGAAACTAAGGGGTTAGTTTTAGATTTAGTCATATAAATTGAGCTTTTGTTACAAAAAGGAAAGTTATTTACTTTGTCATATCTTTGCAAAGCAGAGGCAGTGCTTTACTGAAAATAAATAAATAAATGAACAAACAAGAACTCTCATCATTTATATAAAATATTACCAAACTTTATTATAGATATTTTATCTCACCAACTAGTTTATAAGCAACTGGGAGAGCTAAGATATGATTGTCTTCGAAGACCTTCATGTCTCCTGCTACTACACCAGATGTCTAACAAAATAGATGCATGGAAACCTGTTACTTTTGTTAAAATGAGAGCAATCAAGAGAACTGAAAATCTTTTACAATATAAAATTCAACTTTGCCTACTTTTGAATTCTCCTTTCATGAGAGCCAGGTTTTCTAAATTTGTTATCTGTAAAACAGTGAAATAAAGCTTTCCAGTGTTAGGCCAGATAAACTTTTTTGATTAATACTATCGCCCTATTGTGGATATTGTAATGATATTTTTGTTATAAATGATAGGCCCAAAATGACAATATATTTTGAAGTGTACCTGGTATCAGCTGCTGGACTCTGAAAGGTAGGCTTTCTTGTTTTGGGTGAAGGTTGCTATGGAATATTTGGGGGACGGGTTGTTTATTATGTTTTATTTTTAATTTTTATTTAGTCCTCTTATTTAGAGTCAACACCACATAGTGGAAGACCTTTGTATTTTAAAGTTGGTTGGCTCGTCAATAAGCAGACCCTCAGGCCTAGTGTTATCATATTTTGGAGGAACATTTTTCTAATTAATCTGGTCTGTCAATTTTCTGTGCTCAGGTAACCTGAGATTTCTGTGATGCTGAACCCTTTGCCATTGGTGTGTAGTGTTTGGTAGAGCTCCCAGATTAAGACAGGTTTGGAAGCAGGAGTGGCATCTACTTTCTAAACAACATGCCTCTGGAAACTCTATGGACGTAGAAAAATGATGATAGTTACAGAAAGAGTTCAAGTTTTTTGTTCATGGAATTGCTATGATTTGTGCTCCAGCCAACGGTAATCATCATCATCATCAACAACCTAGTATCAGCAAAAAAAATGTCAACTTTCTCTCTTTGTTGAACACTTGGGACAAAATTGTATTAAATAAACTGGTAAATAAAAACAAATTTTCTGATTTTGTTAAGAAAAACAAATTTATAGTCATTTTATTTGTGATCCTGAGGCACATTTATATATGCATTCTATATTGGCGAAATTAAGTCTTACTTACTCATTTTCTCCCAAAAGGGTAGTCTTTAAAACTATGAAAAGCATCTTTATATTACACAGATGGGGTATCTATGAGTCATTATTGATGGATACAAATATCTACTCTCATCAAGTTCATTCTTAGATATATCCCTTTAGAATGAGCATAGGCTGTCCTGTAGTATTTTCTTGGTGGTGATAAATACATAAAGAAGCAGGATGTGAGGAGATAGATAGATAGATAGATAGATAGATAGATAGATAGATAGATAGATAGATGGTAGATAATAGATATATATACACACGTATGTGTGTGTGTATATATATATATACATACATACACATATGTATTTCTATTTCTATCTCTATCTCTCACTCTCTCATCTCTATCTCTATCATCTCTATCTCTATTCTATCTATTTATCTATCTATCTATCTATCTATCTATCTATCTATCTAACTATCTACATCATCTTCAAATTTCTTGTAATAAAATATTTTAAGTAGTTAGTAGCCAAGAAAAATGGAGGGGGGAAGTAGGTAGTATAAAACAACCTCTAAAAAATTGGAACATCAACAGAGAACTGCCAAATGTGCAGGGTGGGTTTAGAAGAGACTATGGTACTAGAGATATTATAGCTAATATTAGATGGGTCTTAGCTGAAAGCAGGGAGTATGAGAGGAATATCTGACTGTGTTTTGTTGACTATGCAAAGGTGTTTGACTGCATGGATCACAACAAACTGTGGCTGATTCTGAGAATAATGGAAATCCTAGAACATTTGATTGTGCTTATGGAAAACCTGTACTTAGACAAGAAAGCAGTCATCAGAAAAGACCAAGGAAAGATTACATGATTCACAATAAGGAAGGATGTACACCAGGGACGTGTCATCTCTCCATACATTTTCAATTTATATACAGAACAGATCATCCAGGAAGCTGGGCTGTATGAGGAGGAATATGGTAGCAGGATTAGAGAAAGACTCATCAACAACCTGCATTATGCAGATGACATAACCTGCTTGCTGAAACTAAAGTGGACGTGATGCACTTGCTGCAGAAGGTCAAGGACTGCAAACTTCAATATGGATTGAAATTCAACATCAAGAAAGCACAGATTCTTATCATTGGGCTGATGGACAACTTTATGATAGATGGAGAAGAGATTGAGATTTGTTAACATCTTTAGTTTGCTTGGCTCCACATTCAACACTTTTGGTACAAACAAGCACCCAGGAAGTAGAAAGAAAAATTGCATTGAGAAAGTCTGCTGCCAGAGACCGCTCCAGAGTACTGAAGAGAAACAGTATCAGTCTAGAGACTAAGATGTGCCTGATATAGGCCATAGTCTTTGCAATTGCTTGCCATTAGTCAGAGAGCACAAAAATGACTAGGGATGACAGAAAGAGAATGGATGCCTTTGATCTGTGGTGCTGGAGAAGAATGTTGAACATATATCATGGATTGCCAGGAAAACAAACAAGTTTATCCTGGAGAGAGTAAAACAGGTTGCTCACTGGAATCCAAGATTTTTTAGGCTTCATCTGACATATTTTTGACATGTTGCAAGGAGGGACCAGTCCTGAGATAAAGACATCATGCTTGAAAGGGTGGAGGGACAGAGGAAGATCATCAATGAGATGATTTGATTCAGTGACTAAGGTACTGGGGGGAGGTATGTCATAGACAGTAAAGTTGGCACAAGATAGAGCAGATTTCAGTTCTATTGTACATGGGGTCACTATGAGTCACAAACTATTTGATTGTACATAATGACAACAACAACAACACTAACTACTTAAAATATTCTACTACAAGAACTTTCAAGAAGGGAAATAAATAATATGTATGTCCTCAGACCTTTAGTGTTGCTTTGTGTTACAGTCAGCTCAGCATAATCTAATATCAAAATAACTTATGTAGCTTATAAGTGATTATAGTAAATGTTATAGTTAATTTCTAATAAATTATAATGACTCCTCTGAAAGCTAGGCTAAAGCTTTACAAATATGTCACTCATCTATAAATTTATCATACTGAATCACAGTGATATCAGAATTTATAATGCTGGTATTTTGAATAATTACCAAGTTACATATAGTATAAAAGTTTCAGGGAAACTTTTAACCTAATGTAAACTAGAAAGAATGATCTGTAAACCTACTCACTAAAAAAGAAGAGACAAAACCTTAAACTTAAAGACTCTGTGAATGACAGACAAACCAACTGACAGCAGCTGTGAATTAAAAAAAATTGTGATACCTATACTTGGACTAAGAGGCATTGATCAGAACAGAACAAGGAAACAATGTACAGTTCAAAATTGGGAAGGGTGTACTCCAGGGATGTGTAGTATCTCCATACCTTTTCAACCTGTATGCAGAACAGATTATCCAGGAGGCTGGGCTCTTTGAGGAGAAATCTGGGTTCAGGATAGGTGAAAGGTCTATCAACAGTCTGAGTTATGCAGATGACACAACCCTGCTTGCTAAAACCTGAAGCACTTGCAGCAGAGGGTCAAGGACTGCAGCCTTCAATATGGACTGAGGCTCAATGTTAAGAAGACAAAAATTCTCACCACTGGACCAATTGGCAGCATCAGGATGGATGGTGGGGAGATTGAGATTTTTCACACCTTTAGTTTGCTTGACTCCACAGTAAACATTCTTGGCACCATCAGCTAGGAAATTAAAGATGTATTGTGATGGGAAATTCTGCTGTTAGGGACTTCTCCAAAGTACTGAAGAGCAATGGTGTCATTCTGGACATTAAGGTGCATCTGATACATGCCATGGTCCTTGCAATCACTTGTTATGCATCAGAGACTTGGACAATGACTAGGGAAGATAGAAGGAGAATTGATTCCTTTGAGCTGTGGTGCTAGAGAAGAATATTGAGTGTACCATGAACTGCTAAGAAAACAAACAGATTCATCCTGGAGAAACTAGGCTGCTCCTTGGAGGCAAAGATCCTGAGGCTTCGTCTGACATACTTTGGACATGTTGAAAGGAGGGGCCTGTCCTTGAAGAGGGACATCATGCTTGGGAGGGTGGAGGGACAATGCAGGAACAGAAGACCCTTTATGAGATGGTTTGATTCAGTGACTGGGGTAATCTGGGTGGGTATGTCAGAGACAGTGCGATTGGCACAGGACAGAGCAGGGTTTAGGGCTTTGCATAGCAAGCGACTCGACGGGATATAACAACAACAACAACCAGGTAAATGTGCGCAACTGGAAATAAGCACTTGGAAGAACACAATTTAGTGCTCAAGAATTATAGCAATCTTGCTCTCTAGTGGGAATGATGATGTATCCATAGAACTCACCTGTCTCTAGCAGGGACAGAGAGATGTTCTAATGAAATCTTAGTCACGGGCAAGTTCAACAATTGGAAGAAACCTACAGAATATCATTTTTTTGAGTCAAAAATAATGTAGATGAGAGCATTTTAGTAAGCATTATAGACCAAACTAGTGGAGCTGAGCCTTGCTCCAGAAGAAGGGGAAGGAGAAAGAACAAAATAAATTAATTAAAAACCCAACAACAAAAAACAGCTTTATAAATATGTCTAATACTCATATATAAATTTATCATAGTGAATCACACTGATATTTCTAATAATTACCAAGTTACATGTAACATAAAAGTTTCAGGACAACTTTTAGGCTAACACAAACTAGAAAGAAGAATCTGTAAATCTATTCACTATAAAAGAAAAGACAAAGCCTTGAACTTAAAAAGACTCTGTGAATGACAGACAAACCAACTGACAGTAGCTGGGAATAAAAAAAAAATAAATAAATAGAAAGAGGGTAAACCTTTGCAGGAGGGTAAAACTTATAAAACCACACCTGTGGAAGCTAAATAGCTCTCTGCTCGAACATGATTGGTATGTAAAAATGATTTAACTCAACACCTTCATCAACTTGAAAAAGAACAACAGTCTCATCCAAAAGCCTCTAGAAGGAAAGGAATTATAAGGACAAGAGCTGAAATCAACGAAAAAGAACAGAAAAACAATTCATATCATCAGTAAGACCAAGAAATGGTTTTAGAAGAGGATGAATAAAGTTTACAAATCACTGGCAAATTTAACTAAAGAAAAGAAAAAAAAATGAAAAGATGCATAATGCAATTAAGAAATGAGAGAGGTGACAACACAACAGAATCAGATGAAATTAAATCAATAGTATCGGAGTACGATGAAAAGTTATACCCTAATAAATAACAAAAGCTAGAAAACACAGACAAATGTATTTATATACATGCCGCACCCTGATTGACCCGAACAGATGTAAAACACTTGAACAGACACATCATAATGTT
>NW_006400229.1:383336-385233 GCF_000299155.1 Elephantulus edwardii | reverse complement strand
TGAACACTCTCAATCTCTTCACCATCCATCCTGACACTACCAATTGGTCCAGTGGTGAGAATCTTTGTCTTCTTGACATTAAGCCTCAATCCATAATGGAGGCTGCAGTCCTTGACCCTCTGTAGCAGGTGCTTCAGGTCTTCCTCAGTTTCAGCAAGCAGGGTTGTGTCATCTGCATAACACAGACTGTTGATAAATGGTCCACCAATCATGACCCCACATTTCTCCTCATAGAGCCCAACCTCCCTGATAATATGTTCTGCATACAGATTGAAATGAACAGATCATAAAAAAAGACTTCCCCAACACAAAAGTTCTGGAACAGACGTCTTTACCAGCTGAATTCTACCAACCATTCAAAGAAGATCTTTCAAAGATTCAGAGAAGATTCATCATCAATACTACTCAAAGTATTTTTAAAAATTTTAAAAAAAATAAGTAACACTCCCAGAGTCATTTTATGAAGCAATCATAACCTTAATACAAAACTAGGAAAGTATGTTACCAAGAAAGAAAACTACTGACCAATATCTCTCATAAATATGTTATTGCTGTTGTTATGTGCCGTCAAATCACTTGCACCTCATAGCGACCCTATGTACAAGCACCCTAAACCCCGCTCTATCTTGTGCCAATCACACTGCCTCCAACACACCCACCCTGACTACCCCAGTCACCGAATCAATCCACCTCATAGAGGGTCTTCCCTTCTTCCTCCACTGTCCCTCCACCCTCCCAAGCAATATGTCCCTCTCCAAGGATAGGTCCTTCCTTACAACATGTCCAAAGTATGTCAGACGAATCCCCAGAATATAGATGCAAACATCCTTAACAAATACTTAGCCAATATAATCCAAAGGACATCCAAAACATAATTCATCATGACCAAGTGGGATTCATAACAGGTATGCAATAATAGTTCAATATAAAGAAAATAATCAACTTAATTCATCACATTAGTAAAGCAAATAACAAAAAGCATATTTGCCTAGCAACTAATTCAGAAAAAGCGTTTGACAAAGTCCAGTACTTCTTCCCAATTAAGACACTCAGAAAAATAGAAAAAGAATAGAATTTCCTCAACATAGTGAAAAGTAAACAAAAAATAAAAGCATTTTCTTTGCAAACAGGGACAATTCAACGATGCTCACTACCACCTCTTCTTTAAAATATTGTATTGGAAGTGCTTGCAAGGGTAATAGGACTAGAGAAGTATATAAAAGTCATCCAGATTGGCAAAGAGATGGCTTAATTATCAATATATGCAGATGATATGATAGTGTAGAAAGAAAACCACAAGGACTCAACAACAACAACAACAACAACAAAATCTGTTAGAGCTAGTAGACCAATCTAGTAGAGTGGCAGGATATAAGATTAATAGCCAAAAATCAGTGAGATTCCTCTACAGTAACAAAGAATTCAGAGGAGACCAAGAATGTAATACCATTTATAGTAGCCAACCACAAATTGAGATACTTGATAGCGAACCTAAAGAGAGACACAAAAGACATGAACAAAGAAAACTACAGAACATTTTCGAAAAGACAGAATAAAAGATTTACATAAATGAAAAACTATTCCCTCTTCAGAGATACGAAAACTCAATATTGTGAAAATGAAATCCTACCAAAAGCAATCTACATGCTCAATATAATCGCAATTGTTGTTGTCATTGGTAGATGTCATCTAGCACAACCCATAGTGAACCTGTGAACAAAAGATTTGAACCCAGTTTTATCCTGCACCATCTTAACACTTCGTAATACACAAGAGTCCATTGCAGTAGTCACCATATCAATCCGGCTGGTGAGGATCTTCCTCTCCTTTGCTGACTCTCCACCCTTCCAAACATAATGTCCTTCTCCAAGGAATAAGACCTCCTAGCAACATGTCC
>NW_006400229.1:381222-382676 GCF_000299155.1 Elephantulus edwardii | reverse complement strand
TCAGCATACAGATTGAATAGGTGTGGAGAGAAACACACTCCCTTCCCAATTCCAAACGATGCATTGCTTCCCTGCTTTATTCACACAACTGCCTCCTGATACAGGCATAGATTCTGCATGAGTACAATTGGTGTTCTAGGATCCCCGTGCTTCTCAATGTCAGCCACAGCTTGGTATGATTCTCACAGTCAAATGCCTTTACATAGTCAATAAATCACAAAAAGGCATTCTTCTGGTATTCCTTACTTTCAGCCAGGATCCGTCTGACATCAGCAATATCCCTGGTGCCACAGCCTCTTCTAAATCCTGTCTGAACTTCTGGCAGTTCCTTATCTATGTTCCAGTTGTTTTTGAAGGATCTTCAGTACTATTTTACTTGCATGTGATATCAATGATATTGTTCAATAATTTTCGTATTCATTTGGATCACCTTTCTTGGGCATGGGAACAGAATATGGACCCTTTCCAACCCATTATTCAGAACACCTTCCTCCAAATATCCTAACATAGACTGATGAGTGCATCTAATGCTGCAACTGTTAATTGAAACAAGTCAATTGGTATCTCAATGATTCCTGGGGCCTTATATTTTCCCAATGCCTTCAATGCTGCTTCTATTTCCTCCTTTGTTATCATTGGCCCTGTTCATATGATTGTTGTTGTTGTTATGTACCATTGAGCTGCCTGAGACTCGCAGCCATTCTGTACAACATCCATAAACCTTGCTCTATCCTGTGCCAATCTACTGTGTCCGGCTCACCTACCCCATAACCCGGGTCACTGAATAAATCTATCTCATCCAGGGTCTTCCTCCCCTGTGCTGTTACTTCATCCTCCCAAGCATGATGTCCCTCTCTAAGGACTGGTCCCACCTTGTAACATGTCTAAAGTATGCCAGATGAAGCTTCAGAATCCTCACCTCCAAGGAACAGCCTGGCTTTATCCTCTGCAAATGTACTTGCTTGTCCTCTTAGCAGTGCATGGTATATTCAACACTTTTCTCTAACACTACAACTCAAAGGCATAATTCTTCTTCTCTCATTGCTAGTCATTGTCCAGCTTTCTGATGCATAGTAAGTAATTGCAAAGACCTTTTCATTCCCTTAGAGAGGTTTCTCACAGTATATTTTCCCAACACAATTCATCTCTTAATTTTCTGGCCGCTGATAAAAAAGAGTGCCAAGCAAACTGAAGCTCTTAACAATCTCAATCTCTTCCCCAACTATCATGATGCTGCCAATCAACCCAGTTGTAAGAATCTTTGTTTTCGTGATGATAGTAATTCCTGATTTTTTTTCAGTGTAAACCAATTCTTTATGGTACAGACTCTGTGTTTTCTCTCCATCTCCACATATCAAATTCATTTTTCAAGGAGATTGAAAGGGAAATTATCAAGTTTATTTGGAGAGGAAAGAATGCCAAATAAGCAAAACAGTTCTGAAAAGCAAGAAAAC
>NW_006400229.1:378550-380227 GCF_000299155.1 Elephantulus edwardii | reverse complement strand
GTGGCTAAAAGAGATCAATCCTTGGAGAAGGACATCATGCTTTGAAGTGTACAGGAAAGGAAGCCCCCACATGAAATAGTTTGCTATAGTAACTGGGGCAAGAGGGTTTGAGATTGGCTTAGGACCGGGCAGGCTTCAGAGCTGTTGTACTTAGGGTTGTAATGGGTTGCATGGCACATAACAACAACAATAAATTTTGAATCCTTGTGCACATCAAAACCTTTTTCTAGCAGAGTGAAAAACAAACAAACAAACAAAAACAACACTATTGATTGGGGGAAAAAACAAGCAATACCGTTTAACACAAGGGTCTCATATCAAGTTTACAGAATCCTACAGGTTTCCACAAGAAAAAGACTGATAACATAATTACAAAAGTGGTAAAGGACCTTCTCAACACAAACCATGCAAGAAAGAAGACTATGAGATGACATAAACAAAATATTGAAAAAGAATAACTGTGAGCTGAGAATCCTATTTCATCAAACGTGAAGGAGGTGCAATCAATTAGTTCACATTAAAGCCAGAATGTGAGAAATTTGTTGAAACAAGACTGACTCTGAAGGAAATACTAATGGAAATCCTGTATACAGAGATAACAAAGAAAAGCAGATGGATAAATGTAACTAGCAACATTAACAAAAAAAGAAGTCAACAAAATGACAAAGATAAAATCTTATCATTCCCATAATGGAATTCCATGCAGGACTAAGGAAGAATGATTTTGTGAAATATTATGTAATGTGGGAGAATCTAGAGAGTATTATACTGAGAGAAAGAACTCAGTCTCATAAGGATAAATACTATAAAATACCATTATTGTAAAAATAGAAAGATAACTGATATATATATATATGAAAAGAAAATGGTAAAAGGATGGGAAAATCATTAGGATAGCAAAGATAAGGAAGTGTAAGATAAGGAAGTGAAGGAATAGGAAAGATTCAAAATAGGAAAATACAGGGTAATAATAAGCATGTTGTTGTTATGTGCCACCCAGTTGCTTGCGTGTCGTAGTGACAGTATGTATGATAGTTCTTGTCCTATCTTAAGCCAATATCATCATTTCTGACACACCTGCTCCCATTAACTAAGTTACTTTGTCAATCCATCTCATCTGTGATCTTCTTCTCTTTCATTGTCCCTCCACCTTTCCAAGCACTATGTCCTTCTCCAAGGACTGTTCCTTCCAGGCCAAATGTCCAATGTATGTAAAACAGGCCTTCAAAACTCGGTTTCACTCTCCCCAGGACAGATTTGTTTGTTTTCTTGGCAGTCCATGGTATGTTCAATACACTTCTTCAGCATCACCACCCAAAGCCATTTATTCTTCTTCTGTCATCCTTGGTTATTGTCCAGCTCTCTAACGTATGGCAAGTAATCACAATGACCATGGCTTGGATCAAGCACATCGTACTCTTTAGACTGACGTCACTCTTCAACATTCTGAGAGGTCTCTTGACAACAGATTTGCCCAATACAATCTGTCTTTTGATTTTCTGACTGCTAGTGCCAAGAAGAGATCAATATTTGTGTCTATCCCAAAGAAAGGTGACCCAACAGAATGTGGAAACTACAGAACAATCACACTGATTTCACATGCAAGCAAGATTTTACTGAAGATTATCCAAAAACTACTGGATCAACACATCAACAGAGAACTGCCAGAAGTCCAGG
>NW_006400229.1:369293-377517 GCF_000299155.1 Elephantulus edwardii | reverse complement strand
GCAGGAGAGGAAGGCCCTCTATGAGGTGGATTGATTCAGTGACTGGGATAATTGGGATGGGAGTGTAGGAGTCAGTGCGATTGGCACGGGACAGAGCGGAGTTTAGGGCTATTGTACATAGGGTCGCTATGAGTCACAAGCGACTCGACGGCACATAACAACAACAACGAAGTGCCAATATTGTTGATAATGGAATAAAGCAAGCTACAATTGTTTGCAGTCTCATACTCTTTTCCATCTACTATGATGTTTTCAATTGACCCATTGAAAAACAAATTGTTTTTTTAATGTTATGCTTCAAATTATGCTGAAGATTGCAGTTCTTGACTTTCTACAGCAAATGCCTCATGTCCTCTTCAATTTCAGCAAGTGAAGTTGTGTCATCTGTATAGCACAGGCTGTTGATGAATCTTCCTCCAGTCTTGATGCCACATACCTCCTTATAAAGTGCAGCCTCCTGAACGATCTGTTTGTTCCACACATAGATTGAAAAGGTACAGAGATAGGCTGTAGCCTTGATGTGCACCTTTTCTAATTTTGAACCATCCAATGTTGTTCCCTTGCTTTGTTCTGATGATCACTTTCTGGTCCAAGCATAAGTTTCACAAAAGCACAGTTAATTGCTATGGGATTTCCATTCTTCTCAAAGTTAGCCATAACTTTCTGTGATGCACACAGTCAAATGCCTTTATATAGTCCATGAAACAGAGATAGATATTCCTCTGGTATTCTCTGCTTTCAGCCAAGGTGCATATAACTCTGGCTATGGTGTCCTTAGTGCCACATCCTCTTCTAAACCCTGCTTGCACACCTGATCATTCTCTATTAATATACTATTTCTATCTTTTGTGGATAAACTTCAGTAGAATCTTGCTTGTGTGGAAATATTGGTGATATTGTTCAGTAATTTCCACTCTCTGTAAGATCATCATTTTTTTAATGGGAATAACTGTTTGTTGAAATATGTCAGTTGGTATTCCATCAATTTTTGGGGGTTTGATTTTAGACAACTCCTTCAGAGAAGCTTGAACTTCCTCCCTTATCACCATTGCATCTTGATCGTATTTTGTTTCATGAAATTCTTCTATGTCAGCCAATTTTTTTGGTATTGTGACTTATGTACTCCTTCCATCTTCTTTTGATGCTTCTTGGGATAGGTCAACATTCTATTCCTAGCATCATTAAATACTGCAATGTGAAGTTTGAATTTGTTCTTCAATTCCTTTAATTCCTTTAGCTTAAGAAATGTTGAGCAAGTTGGACTTTTTTTTTTTTAATTTTCTGACTCCAGCTGCTAGCACATTTTATTATAATACTTTTCTTTGTCTTCCAGAACTGGCATTTGGAATATTCTAGTGAGCTCCTTACTATCTTAATTTCTTCCCTTTGCTTTGGATTCTTGGACCTCTAGGGTAATATGGATACATAATAATTAAGTCTATAAATTAGAATGTACATTAATTAAACACACTGTAGATGAATTATTATATGTAAACTAGTAAATTATTATAAAGAACAAAATAACAACTTGCATAGTCAATAATCACACTGAATGTGAATAATGTAAACACATCAATTAATAGCTCCTTCATGTGCTGCCTAAAAGAGATTTTTAAGATATGATAAATACAGACTCAAAATCAAAGGGTGGGAAAGTATGTCAAACAAATGGAATCCGTGCAAGAGAAAGCTAAATGGCAGTACTAAATTATAATAAAATAGACTTCAGAGTGAGATCTCTCATCAGGAAGAATGCAAGATAATGCTTAAAGGAAAAATAGAAAAAATGATATACCTATAATTAATATCTATGCATCAAATTCCAGATCCTACAAATATTTAAAATAACATTAATAGAATTGAAGAATAGTAGTAGACAACTTAAAGCATAGCACTCTCACTGAAAGACCTGTCAACTCCAAAGAAACTCAACAAAGTACAAAAGAAGTAAAAAAAAAAATAAAACTCCTGTATGCATCAAATAAACTTTTTTCAATAGGATGAAAAGAAAGACCAAAGACAGGGGGAAATATCTGTTCCTGGTATTTTAATGAAAAGATTCAAAACTAAAATCTATAGACTATAACAGTGCCTCCTCAAAGAAAAGTCTGATAACCCAACTACAAAAAGAAAAAAAAAATAGAAAGAGACTATTCACCAAGGAAGTTATTTTGATTGCCAATAAAAATAAAAGAAAATTTCAAAATGATAATCAGAGAGATGCAAATCAAAACAATAATGAAAAACAGTCTCACCCCAGAAATAATAACAAAGCTTAACAGGACAACAAGCAGTAAATGTTAGTGAAGATGTAGAGGGAATGGAACTCCTATACACTGTTGGTGGAAATAGAAAACAATACAACTATTACAAAAGACAGTTGTCATTTCCTCCAAAAGATTATCATAGAAATCTTATATCACCCAGTAATTCTAGTTCTAGAAATATATCCAAAGGTAATTAGAGTTGAGAAATGAATGGTGATATAAGCAACAACATTATTCCATATATCATAAAGTTAGACACAGTGCAAATGTCCATCAATAAATGAAAGCATAAAAAATTCTGATACATTTGCAAAGTAGAATACTGTGCAGGAACAAACAACAATGAAAATTTTTCAAATACTACAGAATATGGGTGAATCAGAAGGACATTATGCTGATTGAAGTAATTAAGTCACAAAAGAGCAAATGCTACAAAAGGCCGCTACTGTGAAAATAGGATAGTAGCAGGAGGGTGAGTGGATGGAAAGAACAGAAACAGAGTTTTCAGACAAGGAAAGGTGTAAAGAATCAGGATAAAGGAGAATCAACCTGGGAAGAATAGATGAAAGTACAAATTGGCTATTGTAATTAGAAAATAGGAACTGGATACTCATGGCTGTTCCAAAAGAGAGGGGGAGAAGACTCCCATAAGCATTTTGTAAGTCTGAAGTTGCTGTACCTTGTAGTTCTGTGGTTCCTTCTAAGAACTGTGTAAGTAGAAAACCTAAAGTTACAGCACTGGGATTGCCATGACCCAGGATATCTGTTCCTGAGCCTTAAACTAAAAAGAAAACTCCAGGAGGACATGAAATATGAAGCTCTGTGTATAGTTGCTACTCAGTAGGAATACCATGAAGCTATCACAGAGCTAAAAATTTAATTTCACAAAGTAAATTATATTTGAGAAGAAAATTTCTGACATTAAAAAAAAATTATTGCGGTTGAGCAGAAGGAGGCCCAGCTCTCTGAGCTGGAACTACTGGCCAATATGTTCCCCAATGAGGATGAATTAATAGAGAATTATCAGCTGGCATTAGCAGAATTGAAAGATTGCATTGAGAAGAAGACTATGAAAGGATGATCTTCAAAATTTACTTTGCTGTCAATATCAACCTAAAGATACCTGAGGACACAATGGTGGTGTACTTGCATACCCTACAGTTCTTCCTGAAATTACTGTCTGATCAGTATTATTAAATAGATTCCAGCAGGCTCAGCTCAAAATGGATCTCAATGCCTATCTGCAAAAGAACTGCTGTGTATCTTACTTATCTGCAAAATAACTGTCAGTATCTTGAATGCCAAAGAGTTGGTTATGAAGCATGCTTGTGACTATATCAGCAGAGATGCTACATCATCTGCTGACATTAAAAATACAGCACAGTCACTTAATCCCACAAGACTCAGGATCTTTAGTCATCATATCTACAACAAATACAAAAGAAAGAATATCATAGAATGGGTGAATGAGCTTTCCCTGTCTGCGCTTAGCATGCCAGAGAAGCCTGCTGTTGTTTGTGTGGAAGGCCCACAAAGCACCTGTGAAGAATTCTGGTCACTACTCAGAAAATAAAGCTGGAAGAGAATTTTAATTTGTCATAGAGAAGATGTTCCTCTTGTTGGTACAAATGATAAACCTGAAAGATAGAGAAAATTTTCAATCTTTTAATAAAATTTATTCAGTCCTCATGAAGAAGGGGGAAACCACATGAACTTTGGTCAGCTGTGTCAGTTTTTAAATATCAAAGGATGTGGGAATATTTTCCAGAGGTACTTTGGTGAGGAAGGACAATGACTGAGCAGGGGACTAAATTGAAAACATTTTTTCATTTTAGACCTTTTGAGTTATTTCCACTCTTCCTGAAGGATTAAGTATTTGTATTTTGATCCCATCCTCCATAGAGATGAAGTTAAGGAGAAGGAAAGTAAAAAAATAATAAAATGGAAAAAAAGAACTATGAAATGCATTTGTTACAAATTCACAAATATAATTTTTAACAATGAATTATTTAATATAATAACAAAAAGATGGAAAAAGACCAAAAATACATTTTAAATATCTGAAACTTTCTTTTTTTAAAAACCCTGAAAAATGTAAAATACCTTGATAAGAAAATAGTATTAATGATGAAAAATATAACTGCATTTCAAATTATAATCTTAAAAATGTTGATAGCAATTTCTTAACATAGAGTGTATCCATTGTGAAAGAGAAAGTGATCAAACCTGAATTTTTTTTTAAAAAAAGAAAGAGAGATAGAAGGGAAGAGAGAAAGGAACAAAAGCAGAGATTAGTGGATAGAAAAGTGAATGAATAGGAAACGTATAGTGAAGATTTGATGAGATCACAATAAAAGGCATCAACAAATTAATTATGTAAAACAATATATATACACAAGATGGTTGGTGAAACTGAGGACAGCCTGAAGTATTTTCTACAGAAAGTCAAAAATTATAACTCTGCAAATGGATTGAAGTTCAACCTCAAGAAAGCATAGATTCTCACCATTGTATTTATTTGCAGTCCCATGATAAATGGAAAATACATTGAGAATGCTAACAATTTCAGCTTGCTGGATTTCACAGTTTATGTCTTTGGCACCAGTAGTCAGGAAATCAAAAGACTAATTCATTAGGAAAATCTGCTATCAGGGATCTCTCCATAGTGCTAAAGAGTAACAATGTTAATCTAGAAACTAAAGTGCACCTGATACAGGCTATGGTCTTTACAATGACTTGCTATACATCAGAGCTTGCCAATCACCAAAGATGAGAGAAGAAGAATTGATGCCTTTGACAGAAAAAAAACAGGTCCATCCTAGAGGTAGTGAAATCAAGCTGCTCTGTTCTGGGGAGGGTGAAATCATGCTGCTCTTTGGAGCATTGATTTTGTAGCTGTTTCACATGCTTTTGCAGGTTTCCAGGAGGGGTCATCCTTGGAAGAGAACATCATGCTTGGAAGGGTGAAGAGACTACAGGAAAAGAAGATCTCGGATGAGATGAATGACAGATAATGATATTAGGTATATCAGAGGCAGTGAGATTGGATTAGGATAGAGCATGGGTTAGGGAATTGTGCATAGGGTTGCTGAGTAAGAACTGACTTGGTGGCATGTAAGAACAACAATACAAGATTGCATAAAGCACAAAGATATAAATACAGGGTTGTATATAAAGCACAATACAGGAATGTAACACAATGTATGTGAATGTCTATGTGAAACCAATTTAAAAAAAAAAACAAAGAAAATTCTTAGTGAAGATGTTACAAATGGAATTAGATTATTATCTAATATAATAGTTGCCCATGTTGTACAGTGTTTGGAGGAGCTTCCCAATTAAAACAAGCTTGGAAGCAGGAGTAACATTCACTTCCTAAATAGCTTGCCTCCAGAAACTCTATAAACGTGGAGAAATGATGAAAGTTGTAAGAGTGTTCAGGTCTTTTGTTCATAAGGTCGCTATGAGTCGTCTACAACTCGAGGACACTTAACAACAACATAATGAAGAAAGATGTTGGAAGTCAATACAAAATATGATGGGGAAAGTACTTTTTCCAAATGGGAGTAACCTTAATTTCTTTATATATCTTAACCAAAAATGAGAAAACTCACGCAATGAGGGTTACAGAGTGGATTATATTTGGGGGTAGGGGGTGGGGTTTGGGGAGGTGCGGGGAGGGGTGTGTACCAATGAGGGAGTTTTTCTTTTGCTTTTCAAGGAGAGGAGCAAATGGGGGGCTGGGAGAAGGGTGCAAAAATGAATGAATGGAATTTCAAAATCTCTGTAGATGTTCATTGAAATGAAAAATAAGCAAACTAAATTAACAAAAAAAAGAAAAAAATCATAATGTGGACTGTTGTAACTAATAATCTAGAACACTGAAAATTTTCTAAAGTAAAAATTGCTGATGATGTTGTTGTTGATTGTCATTGAGTCGAGCAGGACATACAGCGACCCTATGGGGGGAAAGAAACAAACAAAAAACAAAAAACCAAAACCAACCCTGAAGGTTTTCTATAACTATTGTAGTTTATCACGGTTCATAGTTTCCAGAGGAATGTTGTTTAGGAAGTGGATGCCACTCCTGCTTCCAAAGAAAAAGGGATACTTGACAATAATATCCTGTGAGTGAGGAGTAGTGCTGCCAATCCAAAGGCAAGCAGTTCAAATCACCAGCTGCTTCTTGGGAGAAAGCTGGAGAATTTTCTCTTCTGTACTTTATAGCCTCAGAAATCCTGATGGAACAAGAGCTATTAATTGATTCTGACTTGGCAATAATGAAAGGATTAGAAGTTAACTTTTCTCTGTGTTCAGGAATTCAATACTATTTCTGTCTTCTCTTTAGATCTTAGCTTCTGCAAGATAGAAATCCTATCTTATTTATCTTTATCATCTCAAGTGTTCATTAACAAATGCTTATATTTGGTAAAGGGTTTGGGAATCAATCATACATATTTCATGAATTTAAGCAAGGTTCTTTCCCTACTCTTAATCAGGGCATGATCATACCCATTTCCTTCTCATGTATTGTATTTTACTTTCCCCCCCTTATAGCCAGAGTATTTATTATTGTTTTTAGGTGCCATCAAATTGAGTATAACTTGTATTGACCCCATGAGATCTGAACCCTGTTCTATCCTGTGCCATCTTCACACTTCCTGACACCCAAGAGTCTATTTCAGCAGTCACAGTGTCAATTCACCTGGCGGAGGGTCTTCCTATCTTTTGGCAACCCTCTGCATTCCCAGCATCCTTGTCCAAGGAATACCATTCCTACCAATATGTCCAACGTATATGAGGTGGAGCCTTATCATTCTTGTCACCAATTAGCACTCCAGCTGCACCCTTCTCCAAGACATATGTCCTCTTTGCCATCCATGGGATCAGTGCCCTTCTCTAACACCACAGGTTAAGAGTGTCAATTTTTTTTTTTCTGTAGTGCTTAATCATTGTCCAGCTCTCAGATGCATAGATAGTAATCGGAAAGACTATGGCCTGAATCAGACACACTTTAGTCCTCAAACTGACATCAGTACTCCTCAATAATTTGGAAAGGTCCCTAAACTGCAGATTTTCCCATTGTAATGGGTGTCATCATAACAAGGGTGTAAATTGTGGATCCTAGCAAGATGAAGCTATTGACAGTTTCAATCTCCTTTCCAACCATTATAACACTCTCCATTGGTCCAGTGCTAAGGATCTTTGTTTTCTTGATATTGAGATGCAATCCATGACAAAGGCTTCATTCCTTGATTTTCTGTCACAAGTGCTTCAAGTCTTTCTCCCTTTCATCAAGCCTGGTGTCATCTGCATAACACAGACTTTTGATGATTCTCCCTCCAATCCTAATGCCACACTCCTCTTCATAGAATCTACCTTCTTAGATAATTTGCTAAATATACAGATTGAATAGGTATGGAGATAGAATATAGCCCTGACAAGTTATAACTGATTTAATAATTTCTCAACAAATACAGGAATTATCAGTGTACTGATTAAATGATGTCTATTTAATGTCAAAGTTCATATAAACAAAGAAGTTGAGCTAAACACTTGCCTTCATTTGAATTTTTTACAAGAAGCTAAAAATGTTGGTTCTATACAAATCCAATGAAATAACTGAAAGCCAGATATTAATTGGAGTCATACTGAGTTCAACATTATAGAAAAACTCTGCATGAAAAATGAAAAGTAAATCTTGAAAGTATTCACGATCTTCTGATATACTTTGAACCCATTCACACTGTGGATTCCTAAGTAACCATTAACAAAACAGCAATACTTTGGAGGGTTGATTAGTTTCAGATCTATTAAAAATGACAACCTTCCTCTAGGGTTAACTAGGAAAATAGCAAATTGCAGGAACTCTTATGTCAGGGAGAAAGGGCATCTTTCACTTACGACAAGGACAATCTTTCCATAAGGAAAGATAAAAGAATTTTAAACAAACACTA
>NW_006400229.1:367781-369098 GCF_000299155.1 Elephantulus edwardii | reverse complement strand
CCAGTGCTATACCACTTAGAAAAAAGTTTGACAAAAAAAATTTAAACCAGGCCTGATGGCCTGTGGCCCTCAGGCCCTAATGGGTTTGTAATCAGGAGGCTTTATCAAATCACTTAACTTCCCTTAGTGAATCAACATTCCACCCTACTGCTCACCTAATCCCAGCCAAAAGCTTCTGCAAGCACCTGTAGATGACTTTCAAACTGGATAGAGAGAGATAGAGATAGATATTTCCATTATTTGTATTTCTAGTTCTATTCCCATTATTTCTATTATTTCTAATTCTATTATTTCTATTTCTACACACACATACGTGCGTGTGTGTGTGTGTGTGTGTGTAGAGGGGATAAGAAGTGGCCATGTCCTTCCCAGATTACTCCACCCACCCAGGGTTTCTGTAACTTCTTGCTGCCTGAGCATGGTGGTCCACGTGCTCAAGTAATCACAAGTTTTTGGAGTCCTGTGATTTTGGGGGCAAGACTGCTCTATCCCCCAGGTAGCGAGGCCTTTGAGGCTTGGCCTAGGGGTTAAAGCCTGTGGTGGCTTTAATCCCCAGTGGGCCCTCAGGCCTGCTTCAAATTATTTTTCTGTCAAACATTCTTCTAGGAGGTATAGTACTAATCTGTACATCGCTGTACAGAGGTAACTCTTGGTTGCTCTGATGCTAAACACTGTGACACTGATGTGCCAAATGTGATAATGGTCACCCATGGTGGACAGTGTTTGGTGGAGCTTCCCGAGTAAAACAAGCTTGGAAGCAGAAGTGACATCCATTTCCGAAATGGCTTGCTTCCAGAAACTCTATGAACAGTGCTCAGGTCTTCCATTCATAGGGTCTCCATGAGTTGTCTATGACTCAATAGCATCTAAGAACATCAATAACAACAACATGTGTGTGTGTGTGTGTGTGTGTGTGTATGTATATATATGTTTGTATGTGTGTATATATATAATGAGAGAGAAGAGAAGAGAGAGAAGAGAAGAGAAGAGAAGAGAAGAGAAGAGAAATTCTTTTTTTTGTCAAACATTCTTCTATGTGGTATAGCACTCATCTGTGCATTGCTGTACAAAGGTAACTCATGTTTTCTGTGATTCTAAACACTGTGACACTGATGTACCAAATGCAATAATGGTTACCCATGGTGGACAGCGTTTGGTGGAGCTTCCTGATTAAAACCAGCTTGGAAACAGAAATAGCATTCACTTCCAAAATGGCTTGCCTCTGGAAACTCTATCAACAGTGCTCAGGTCTTTCTTTCATAGGGTCGCTATGAGTTGTCTATGACTTGATGGCACCTAACAACAACAACTGTGTGT
>NW_006400229.1:366505-367669 GCF_000299155.1 Elephantulus edwardii | reverse complement strand
AGAGTTGAGTTTAGAGGGTGTTAAGAGGAATGGGATGTATGGGAATTTTTCTAGTTCCTAGTTAAGTCATGAGAGAATGAGAGAGACACATGAATAAATTTATAAAGCAAGAGTATCATAGAGGCTAGTTGAGTGGGAAATGGGGATTAATTTATTTTAGGGCATACAGAAAAGATTTTTCCAAAGGGATCATAATTGAATATGAGAAAAGAGAGTCGGAAAAGTGTTAGTAAATTCAGATTAATTAGAACAATAAACACTTTACTAAGAACTTGCTAATGCTTATTTAGAGAACATGCTTTATGTAACTGCAGCCTTTTTAGAGATTATAATTATTCTCTTTTTATAAACAAGGAAATGTAGACCATATAATTTGTCTCAGATCACCAAAATAATACTATATGCTATTTCTAGAAAAATAAGACTATTTAGTATGTGCTGGATGCAATGCATTAATTTCCTTTTTAATCCAATGCTAATTGGATTTTTAAGTATTTTTTTATACTGGTTTATGTACAAAGTTCATATACCTTGTTTTTTCACACCAGATCTTTCTCATTTCCTTTACCCACCCATCCCTCTAACCATCAACTTGTGTGACCTTATGATTACCCCGCTGCATATCCTCACCCCTCTGCTCCTACCTTCCCTCCCCTTGGGTCCTCATACATGTTTTACTGGTTATATTTCTATTTCTATAATGATGGTCTTATGGTTGTCTCTTTTTTTGGGGGGGGGCATTGTTAAGGAAATATGGCCATCCAGTACTAGATCTGGAGCCATTTTGTGCAAGTAACCATTTTATGATTTTATGCCAGGTTCAAATGTGCAGATGTTTGAAGGGGAGCAAAAACAAGTTCCTTGAACCCCAAGGCCAAACAAGGATGTACAGAAAGGTATGTCTCTTCCTAATGACTCTGTTCAGATGGCCTTGCTTGTTTGCTTGCTTGATAATAAACAATCTTGCAGGTGGCGGGGATATCAAAACAAATGTATTGTCATCCTTGTGGTTGAGTTATTTTTGTGTTCACTGAAAAAAGAATATAACATAGGAGTTCAAGAATAAACTCTGCTATTCACCACCAGTGGTGGCCTCTCTGTGTCTTCATTTAATCCTAGTCCCTTCTCTCAGTGAAACTGTTCTATATAACAAGGCCGGACCCC